>NC_056444.1:50750250-50920250 GCF_018296145.1 Oncorhynchus tshawytscha | reverse complement strand
TAAATAAGTTCAGGAGTAAAAATGTGCTTAACATGTCACATAATAAGTTGCATGAACTCACTATTTGTGCAGAAATAGTGTTTAACATGAGTTTTGAATGAATACCTCATCACTGTACCCCAAACATACAATTATCTGTAAGGTCCCTTAGTCGAACAGTGAATTTCAAGCTCAAATTCATCCACAAAGACCAAGGAGGTTTTCCAATGCCTCGCAAAGGGCATCTATTGAGAGATGGGTAAAAAAAGCAGGCATTGAATATCCCTTTGAGAATGGTGAACTTACACTTTGGATGGTGTATCAATACACCCAGTCACTACAAACATACAGGCGTCCTTCCTAACTCAGTTGCCGGAGAGGAAGGAAAGCATTCAGGGATTTCACATTAGGCCAATGGTGACTTTAAAACAGTTACAGAGTTGAATGGCTGTGATAGGAGAAAACTGAGGATGGATCAACAACATTGTAGTTACTCCACAATACTAACCTAGTTGACAGAGTGAAAAGAAGGAAGCCTATACAGAATAAGGCACAAAAGTAATTCTGCAAAAAAATGTGGCAAAGCAATTCACTTTTTGTCCTCAATACAAAGTGTTATGTTTGGGGCAAGTCCAAAACAACATATTACTGAGTACCACTCTCCATATTTTCAAGCATAGTGGTGGCTGCATCATGTAATGGGTATGCTTGGAATCGGTAAGGACTGGGGAGTTTTTTAAGATAAAAATAAATGGAATAGAGCTAAGCACAGGCAAAATCTTGTTCAGTCTGCTTTCCACCAGACACTAGGAGATTAATTTGCTTTTCAGCTGGACAATAACCTAAAACACAAAGCCAAATATACACTGGAGTTGCTTACCAAGACAACATTGAATGTTCCTGACTGGCCTACTTACAGTTTTGATTTAAATCGGCTTGAAAATCTATGGCAAGACTTGAAAATGGCTGTCTAGCAATGACCAACAACCAACTTGACAGAGGTTGAAGATGTTTTAAAGAATAATGGGCAAATATTGTTCAATTCATGTGCATTAAGCTCTTAGAGACTTACTCAGAAAGACTCAATGCTGTAATCGCTGCCAGAGGTGATTCTAACATTTATTAACTCAGGGGTGTGAATACTTACGTAAATGATATATTTCTGTATTTAATTTTCTATAAATTTGCTAACATTTCTAAAAACATGTTTTCACTTTGTCAATTTGTCAACAAACAAAAAAGTGGGGTATTGTGTGTAGAGGGGTGACAAAAATATATCTAATCCATTTTTAATTCAGGCTGTAACACATACAAATGTGGAATAAGGCACTGGTCTGAATGCTAGTAAAGGTACAGTTTCTAGAGTAGGCATATAGAGCTACAAAAGGCTCCACTCACAAACCTCATGAGTCCCAGAGTCATGAAACTCATCATGACTCACCTTTTTCAATTCTCACTTTCTTCAGTAGCTTCCACGCCCTTTACTAAACGTGTTCCGATTGCACTCCAAACACGTAACATTTTCGAAGCGCTGTTGCGGAGAAACAAAGCAATCGTTGCAAGTTAAGAAGAAGAAAGGATTACATTGATTTAATTTAGCTGTTGATTGCCTAATTAATGCTTTTCACAGAACAATTCTGTCTGCGTGTTAGAGTGAAAATTATCACTGCTGCTACTTCACTCTCCAACCAGGTGCATGAATTGACGCGCAAAGTTAAGTGGAGATTTGGCAACTGGGAGGGCAGTAGAAATTGATTAAAAAAAACCTTTCCAGTGTGGTGATGCTGATGGTTTCTCGGGACTGATGGCTTCTATGGTTGTGGCTATTGAAATACAGCTATACATCTTAGTAAATTAGTAAACTTGGTTTAGCGACTGGGGTTAAGTGCCTTGCTCAAGGGAACAGAGATTTATTTCACCTAGTCAGCTCGGGCTTTCAAACCCGTTCTTCAATCCAAGTAGCATAATAAAATCTCCATCAAAATCAGTTCGTTTAACTAAGAGCTATATGGTCCACCGCATCCGCCTATGTCGGCCTTCCGCACCAGTGGTGGAAAGTGACCGAGCTACAGCAGTTATTAGAACATTCCGAAAATCGGTCTTCACACGAAAATTTCTGTTTGACCACTCTATGGAAAGATGACTCACAAACATGAAGGTGTTCATTGTTTTGCGGAGTGTCACGGGACTTGTCTGAAGGTAACCTATACAAATGAATAGAAATTGCAACAAAAATAAGGGGTTAAATGTGTCCCAAAAATATATATATTTTCGGAGCTTTTTTGTATCTTCTAGAAATAGAGTGCCACGGAATGAGTCATAATACCCATAAAACCTAGCAGTCAAACAAGGAAATGGTTCCAATCATTTTTCCACCATTCATTTTTCTTCATAGGGGAATATAGAAACACTTCAAATGAGAGCTTTGTTTTGTGTAGGCTTACCCTGGCCGTGATGTTTTGAGAACCGTGTTTATCCCTCTAGGACAGGGTCACTTGCAAAAATGTCTAAAAACCCGGTTCCACTTTGCCATTATGGGTTATTGTGTGTAGATTGCTGAGATTTTTTAAAATTTTATTTAAACCATTTTAGAATAAGACTGTTAACATAAAAAAGTGGGAAAAGTCAAGATGTCTGAATACTTTCCGAAAGCACTGTATCAATATATTCGCCTGTATTCATCCCCTAAAAATGAAATACTAATTAGCTGCTAATGTGGCTATCATAAAGAACTAAAAATGCCATGATGATCTGGACGAGACTACCAAATCGAGGCAAAGGTAAGAATCTCTGGATTATGTTTGCTAAATTTAGTCATTCATAAATTGCCAACATTTCTTCAAATTGAAAATTCTGTGAACTATCTTATGCAAGTTTTAAACTGACACAATACCTGTTTACAAAAGGTGTCTGCTAGAGATAACATGCAGGAGCTAGCTGGGATTTGTAGTCTTGTATGAAGTCTACTTTGATGCGAATTAGCATTTTCAAATCTGAGATTAAGTAGAGGCAAATATATTGATAAAAGACCCCTTGTTCGAGAGAGATTTACATGGTTATCAAAAAGTCTTGCCAGGGTAAGCCTACACGAATAACAGCCCTTATATTAAGTGTTTCTAAAATGTTCTATGGGAAAAATGTAATAGTGGAAAGACAATTGGAACCATTTCCCTGTTTTACTGCTAGGTTTTATGGGTATTACTACACCTCCACTGTGGGGCTCTATAGTGGTTTTAGAATGAACATTGAAGGAGCTTTTTATATACATTTCAAAATGGCCTCCTATGCGTTCAGGGACCAGTCATAATGGGAATACAAAACACAATGTGATTGGTGACCAATTTTATTGAGACAGAGTGACCAAAAGATTGTGGTTACATACACAGTTGAAGTTGGAAGTTTACGTACACTTAGGTTGGAATCATTAAAACTCGTTTTTCAACCACTCCACAAATTACTTGTTAACAAACTATAGTTTTGGCAAGTCGGTTAGGACATCTACTTTGTGCATGACACAAGTAATTTTTCCAACAATTGTTTACAGACAGACTATTTCACTTTAATTCACTGTATCACAACTCCAGTGGGTCAGAAGTTTACATACACTAAGTTGACTGTGCCTTTAAACAGCTTGGAAAATTCCAGATAATTATGTCATGTCTTTAGAAGCTTCTGATAGGCTAATTGACATAATTTGAATCAATTGGAGGTGTACCTGTGGATGTATTTCAAGGCCTACCTTCAAACTCAGTGTCTCTGCTTGACATCATGGGAAAATAAAAAGAAATCAGCCAAGACCTCAGAAAATAAATTGTAGACTGGTTCATCCTTGGGAGCAATTTGCAAACGCCTGAAGGTACCACGTTCATCTGTACAAATAATAGTATGCAAGTATAAACACCATGGGTCCATGCAGCCGTCCTACCACTCAGGAAGGAGATGCGTTCTGTCTCCTAGAGATGAACGTACTTTGGTGCGAAGTGCAAATCAATCCCAGAACAACAGCAAAGGACCTTGTGAAGCTGCTGGAGGAAACCGGTACAAAAGTATCTATATCCACAGTAAAACGAGTCCTATATCGACATAACCTGAAAGGCCACTCAGCAAGGAAGAAGCCACTGCTCCAAAACCGCCATAAAATGCCAGACTACGGTTTGCAACTGCACATGGGGACAAAGATTGTACTTTTTGGAGAAATGTCCTCTTGTCTGATGAAACAAAAATGGAACTGTTTGGCCATAATGACCATTGTTATGTTTGGAGGAAAAAGGGGGAGGCTTGCAAGCCAAAGAACACCATCCCAACCGTGAAGCACGGGGGTGGCAGCATCATGTTGTGGGGGTGCTTTGCTGCAGGAGGGACAGTTGCACTACACAAAATAGATATCATTATGAGAGAGTAAAATTACGTGGATATATTGAAGCAACATCTCAAGACATCAGTCAGGAAGTTAAAGCTTGGTCGCAAATGGGTCTTCCAAATGGACCATGACCCCAAGCATACTTCCAAAATTGTGGCAAAATGGCTAAAGGACCACAAAGTCAAGGTATTGGAGTGGCCATCACAAAGCCCTGACCTCAACCCTATAGAAAATGTGTGAGCAGAACTGAAAAAGCATGTGCGAGCAAGGAGGCCTACAAACCTGACTCAGTTACACTAGCTCTGTCAGGAGGAATGGGACAACATTTACCCAACTTATTGTGGGAAGCTTGTGGAAGGCTACCCAAAACGTTTGACCCAAGTTAAACAATTTAAAGGCAATGCTACCAAATACTAATTGAGTGTATGTAAACTACTGACCCACTGGGAATGTGATGAAAGAAATAAAAGCTGAAATAAATCATCCTCTACTATTATTCTGACATTTCACATTCTTAAAATAAAGTGGTGATCCTAACTGAACTAAAACAGGGAATTTTTACTTGGATTAAATGTCAGGAATTGTGAAAAACTGGAGTTTAAATGTATTTGACTAAGGTGTATGTAAACATCCGACTTCAACTGTATTAGTGATCAATAGACAAGTATATAGTTACAATATTAGTCACACAGTCGAAAAACTGGAGTTTTTTTTGTTGCTCAAACTAATATGGCCGTATGTATAATGTCACTCGCAGAGAAAGAAGACAAACTGCAATGAACAAGAAGTGCATGAAGCGTTAGTGATGTTTGTGCCGTCAATCTGTTATCAAACTTTGCATCTGGACTGTTTTCAAGTAAATGTGTTTCTGTTTCTGTTCTGTGTAAATTGTTAAAGTCTTCCTAATGCATAAAGTTGTATGGTTGGTTTGACTTTGCAATCAATCAAATGTAAAAAGGGCTTTATAAATACATCAGCAGATGTTGCAAAGTGCTGTACAGAAACTCAGTCTAAAACTCCAAACAGCAAGCAATGCATATTTAGAAGCACTGGTTTTTGTTTGGCATACATTTAAAAGTAAAAAATCTGAGCCTCAGCGTCAGTCTTCTATCCTGGAATTGCCCTTAACTAAATCAAGGGTGCGCTTCACATACTTGGCCAGTAGGGGGCGCCACAAGAACGAGAGATTTTCTCAATTAGGCAGCAGACTTTTTTCGGATCATTACTCAGTAGACTACTAACCTACTGGGTGAAATCTCTTGCAAATATAATGGCAAAAATATATATAATTCCCTCGATCAATTAACCTAGAATTACATGTGTTACTGTTTAGGAATAGAGGAAATGTAGGCTTGTCGGAATGAAGAGCATATCAGATTGGAAACGCTTCCATTTCATAACTTGAAAACCCATAGTAATTGGACAATTTTAAATTGGTTCATTTTATGGCTTTGGCCATGCTTCTTGGCTGTTTTGATATTTAGGCCGAATTAATCATATTGCTTAATTTAGATGGTATAGCAATTGGATATTACATGTTTGTTTAAAGTGCAGTTTAGCTCAACGTGTAGCAAAAGCAAAACCATACTTGAATCAACATAATAATAACCAGTTTGCACAATTAATGTATTATTTAACTTTATTCATATTAATGTGTTACGCAAACTCGACCCTGTGTCTCACTCAATTTGTTCCCCCTCGTCGACGAATGTTTAAACATTTTGGCAGTGCGTTTCCGGAACTCTCGTATTGGCTTTTTTGTTGTTGTTTGTATTCCTGAAGGGGACCGATAGCATCGCTGTTCCTCAAACTGATTAAAGAATTTCAACCTGCATGTAACTGAACATTTATTGAATGTAAATGATTCAAGACATTTCACGCAGTGAATACGAAAGGTGAGCATACTTTTTTCGTTTACATGCCTAATTTAATTGTGGGGGTTTTCATTGTGGGGACATTGGGTCGTGTTTTGGCTGCCTGTGTCAACTGGGCAATGAGATCCTAGTGCACATCGCTGGTGTTCAGACTGCATTGCCATTGCGGTGAGCGCGTGTTATGAAACGCGTGGGTTTTGGTATCTACAGTCAGCGTGTTTCGGGGGGGGGGGGGCAAAGCATTGGTCATGGAGGATGGTTTATTGTTGCAATTCTACAACAGACAAAATAACAATTAACTTCCAATAGTGAGTTATAATAATTATGGCATACTAAAAGTGACATCTGAAATTCAAAACTAGTTTAACCTGTGGTTTTTGGCGGCGTTGTTTTGATGTGACACAAGAACGTACATAACTTATGTTATATTGTACATTTTGTTTAGGTAATTTAGTCTATCTGCCTCAACATCTTACCTCCATTTTTTTTGTTGAATAACCATATTTTGCGAGAATAAGAATTGGGATTTAGTCCTACCAGAGATTCAACTATCTAAATGTGGTGTTAATGGGATTGAAAGGTGTGTTGTGCTGAGTGATTAGGCTCTTTGCCCTGCCCTGATCCCCTGGTTTAACAGTTATTTTGTTGAAAGGAATTTCAGTACATTTGCTTAATCTCCCTTTTAGATCATGTATCTAATGAACTCTATCTACCAGTCCCAGATGTATTTGAAAGTAATTGAAATACCCTAAATAGTATTTGAACCCAGGTCTGTCCCAGGCACAACATTGCGTGTTCTGTGAAGAAGAAACTGTCTGTTCTGTCTTTTTAATCCATCACACTTGTTCTTTCTCCTTTGCTCTTGTAATCTTTTTTTTTTTTTTTTTTTTTTTTTGGGGGTCAATTTGTGTTCAAGCTGCCACATCAGCTCCATGTCCATTGTCATGTTGACCAGCCATGATGATTTCTGCAGCAGTTGATTTCTTTACCTTTAATCAACCACCCCATTAGCTTTGTGGTTGCCGAAAGTGTCTTTTCTTACCCCACTTGGTGCATGCTGAAAAGTCTTGACCAACACAAGACAACGATGTGCTCAGCGTATGTCTATACCCTCTGCCTTTTCTCACCTCAGTTCAACACACGGATACCAGATGTGATCTGTCGGGAACATTTTTAAAAGGCCCTCTCCTTTTAGAGCGTCCGAGGGTGGCTGCTGCCGGCGCTCGCTCACTCACTCTGTTCCTGCTAACAAGCACAGCGGGAGACCGCGGGCGAGGGAGGGTGACATGACACCTAGCCCAACTGTCTCTCCTACGCACTCGCCTCACTCCCTGTCTGCCCGAAAAGAGGAGCAGCACTCCTCCTCCTGTTTATCTCAACCCTCAAACTCCCCAAGCTTATAACTCTGTCCCTTCCTTGTCTCCTCTTAATCATGAGGTTTGTGCACTGTCCCCTCCCTCGTACACCCAACAGGCTAAGTCCCTGATACAGGTGTAAAGACACATGTAGAAATATACACTAAATGGCTCTAGAGCTGCACCATCTCTGCTCTTCTTGCTGAAACCCATCCACCCTAGCTCCATTATTTATGTCCAAATGGTCTGTACGTGGTACGTACTGTTCTGTACTAGACCGAGTGGAGGGGCATCTTTACGCCTGGGTAAAGGCTTCTCTGAAGAGTAAGTAGAGGTCAAAAAGAGAGCCCAGCAGAACAGATATAGGCATATCACTCACATGGCCTATATGAGATCCCAGCAGGCAGTCCATAGACTGGGATCACCATGATTCTTATACTTGGAATGTTCTGGTTTATGTAATTGAGTAGCTGCCAGTAAGACTGGGATTTTATAACACTTACCTGTTTTGTGTGTATGTTCAAGGTCAAATTTGTCCATGTTTTCCATTTCCTGAAAATGTTCACTTTTGGAGATGGGTTCTCTTTTGACCGCGATGCTTCGTTGATTGATTAATTTTCCAACAAATACATTTTTATAGTGACCATTTTTTAGTTTTTAAATGATGAGTCACCAGCTAATTCACTCAGGATATTGTTAAATGCATGTTTTAAGTGCACAATCTTGTCATTTGATTGGCTAACTGTTCTAAGATCCACAGGGGTCCTTTGTAAAGACGCCAGTTGACCGCCGAGTCCGTTGAAGAGCTCTTTTTGAGCCCTTTCTGATACCAAATAAATAAGACCACTGTTTTTGCCTGTTTCTTGATGGAACAGTCTAAAATATTTAGAGGCTAAGGTCATTGATACTCCAAGGTGGCATAGCAGTTCAGACGTCTTTTGTCCTCGTCTTGTCGTGTCCTGTATATATATATTTACAACTTTTTTCACATACATTTTATTTTTATTTTCCATCAACTCATCTTCAAAACACTCTCCTGCAACCCGCCTCACCAATTTATATTTATAAAAAAGTATTATTTACCTCAAATCTGTAATCCTCCAAGAAGCTAGCCAGAAACTCCAAGAAGCTAGCCAGAAACTCCAAGAAGCTAGCCAGAAACTAGCCAGAAGCTAATCAGAAGCTAGTTCAGAAGCTAGTTAGCTTCTTTACTGGCAAATCGTTAGTATTCAGCTAACCACGGTTTGTGGTCATCAGCTATCCTTTAGCTCGAAAATCTATCGCCAGTTCTGTACGGCGCAGCGCGGCTCGGAACATACCGGACCAATTTTTCTCTCCATGTCCCTGGATTTCGACTGCTCTCTGGACATTCATACCCGGATCTCACAGCTAGCTAGCTGCTATCCGTGTGACTATCGGCCTTTGTCGATTCCGGAGCAAACATCAATTATTCCGGAGCTAGCCAGCTCCGTCAATCACTCCTGAGTTCCATCAATCACTCCTGGGCTGCAGTCACCTATCCGGACCCGTTTTACTGCCTACGCGGAGCCCCACCGGGCCTTCACAACTGGACTGCCGACGCTATCTACCCGAAGGAGATCCGGCTGGCTCCTCCGTCGCGACGTTACCTGAACGCCCATCTGCGGCCTGCTAACCGTTAGCTGTCTTACCGGCTGCTATCTGAATAGACAATCGGACAATTTATTTATTTTTATTATTATTATGTTTTCTTCTTGGGCCTCTATAACTATATTTATTGTTTTTATTATTTTTGTTGTTGTGTGATTTGGATGAATCCCCTCTACCACACGGAACCCCACTAATCTACTGACGGAACGCAAGAGGTGGCTAACAACAGACCTCCATCCTATGCTAGCTTGCTACCGATGGCCTGGCTAGCTGTCTAAATTGCCGTGACCCCCAACCAACCTCTCCACTCACTGGACCCTTTTGATCACTCGACTAAGCATGCCTCTCCTTAATGTCAATATGTCTTGTCCATTGCTGTTCTGGTTAGTGTTTATTGGCTTATTTCACTGTAGAGCCTCTAGTCCTGCTCACTATACCTTATCCAACCTATTAGTTCCACCACCCACACATGCAATGACATCTCCTGGTTTCAATGATGTTTCTAGAGACAATATCTCTCTCTTCATCACTCAATACCTAGGTTTACCTCCACTGTATTCACATACTACCATACCTTTGTCTGTACATTATACCTTGATGCTATTTTACCGCCCCCAGAAACCTCCTTTTACTCTATGTTCCAGACGTTCTAGACGACCAATTCTCATAGCTTTTAGCCGTACCCTTATTCTACTCCTCCTATGTTCCTCTGGCGATGTAGAGGTGAATCCAGGCCCTGCAGTGCCTAGCTCCACTCCTATTCCCCAGGCGCTCTCTTTTGACGACTTCTGTAACCGTAATAGCCTTGGTTTCATGCATGTTAACATTAGAAGCCTCCTCCCTAAGTTTGTTCTATTCACTGCTTTAGCACACTCTGCCAACCCGGATGTTCTAGCTGTGTCTGAATCCTGGCTTAGGAAGACCACCAAAAATTCAGAAATTTTAATTCCAAACTACAACATTTTCAGACAAGATAGAACTGCCAAAGGGGGCGGTGTTGCAATCTACTGCAAAGATAGCCTGCAGAGTTCTGTCCCCAAACAATTTGAACTTCTACTTTTAAAAATACACCTCTCTAAAAACAAGTCTCTCACCGTTGCCGCCTGCTATAGACCACCCTCTGCCCCCAGCTGTGCTCTGGACACCATATGTGAACTGATTGCCCCCCATCTATCTTCAGAGTTCGTGCTGCTAGGCGACCTAAACTGGAACATGCTTAACACCCCAGCCATCCTACAATCTAAACTTGATGCCCTCAATCTCACACAAATTATCAATGAACCTACCAGGTACCTCCCCAAAGCCTTAAACACGGGCACCCTCATAGATATCATCCTAACCAACTTCCCCTCTAAATACACCTCTGCTGTCTTCAACCAAGATCTCAGCGATCACTGCCTCATTGCCTGCATCCGTAATGGGTCAGCGGTCAAACGACCTCCACTCATCACTGTAAAACGCTCCCTGAAACACTTCTGCGAGCATGCCTTTCTAATCGACCTGGCTGGGGTATCCTGGAAGGATATTGATCTCATCCCGTCAGTAGAGGATGCCTGGATATTTTTTTTAAATGCCTTCCTAACCATCTTAAATAAACATGCCCCATTCAAGAAATTTAGAACCAGGAACAGATATAGCCCTTGGTTCTCCCCAGACCTGACTGCCCTTAACCAACACAAAAACATTCTATGGCGTTCTGCATTAGCATCGAACAGCCCCCGTGATATGCAGCTGTTCAGGGAAGCTAGAAACCATTATACACAGGCAGTTAGAAAAGCCAAGGCTAGCTTTTTCAAGCAGAAATTTGCTTCCTGCAACACTAACTCAAAAAAGTTCTGGGACACTGTAAAGTCCATGGAGAATAAGAACACCTCCCAGCTGCCCACTGCACTGAAGATAGGAAACACTGTCACCACTGATAAATCCACCATAATTGAGAATTTCAATAAGCATTTTTCTACAGCTGGCCATGCTTTCCACCTGGCTACTCCTACCCCGGTCAACAGCACTGCACCCCCAACAGCAACTCGCCCAAGCCTTCCCCATTTCTCCTTCTCCCAAATCCATTCAGCTGATGTTCTGAAAGAGCTGCAAAATCTGGACCCCTACAAATCAGCCGGGCTAGACAATCTGGACCCTTTCTTTCTAAAATTATCTGCCGAAATTGTTGCCACCCCTATTACTAGCCTGTTCAACCTCTCTTTCGTGTCGTCTGAGATTCCCAAAGATTGGAAAGCAGCTGCGGTCATCCCCCTCTTCAAAGGGGGGGACACTCTTGACCCAAACTGCTACAGACCTATATCTATCCTACCATGCCTTTCTAAGGTCTTCGAAAGCCAAGTCAACAAACAGATTACCGACCATTTTGAATCTCACCATACCTTCTCTGCTATGCAATCTGGTTTCAGAGCTGGTCATGGGTGCACCTCAGTCACGCTCAAGGTCCTAAACGATATCTTAACCGCCATCGATAAGAAACATTACTGTGCAGCCGTATTCATTGATCTGGCCAAGGCTTTCGACTCTGTCAATCACCACATCCTCATCGGCAGACTCGACAGCCTTGGTTTCTCAAATGTTTGCCTCGCCTGGTTCACCAACTACTTCTCTGATAGAGTTCAGTGTGTCAAATCGGAGGGTCTGCTGTCCAGACCTCTGGCAGTCTCTATGGGGGTGCCACAGGGTTCAATTCTTGGACCGACTCTCTTCTCTGTATACATCAATGAGGTCGCTCTTGCTGCTGGTGAGTCTCTGATCCACCTCTACGCAGACGACACCATTCTGTATACTTCCGGCCCTTCTTTGGACAGTGTTAACAACCCTCCAGGCAAGCTTCAATGCCATACAACTCTCCTTCCGTGGCCTCCAATTGCTCTTAAATACAAGTAAAACTAAATGCATGCTCTTCAACCGATCGCTACCTGCACCTACCCGCCTGTCCAACATCACTACTCTGGACGGCTCTGACTTAGAATACGTGGACAACTACAAATACTTAGGTGTCTGGTTAGACTGTAAACTCTCCTTCCAGACCCATATCAAACATCTCCAATCCAAAGTTAAATCTAGAATTGGCTTCTATTTCGCAACAAAGCATCCTTCACTCATGCTGCCAAACATACCCTTGTAAAACTGACCATCCTACCAATCCTCGACTTTGGCGATGTCATTTACAAAATAGCCTCCAATACCCTACTCAACAAATTGGATGCAGTCTATCACAGTGCAATCCGTTTTGTCACCAAAGCCCCATATACTACCCACCATTGCGACCTGTACGCTCACGTTGGCTGGCCCTCGCTTCATACTCGTCGCCAAACCCACTGGCTCCATGTCATCTACAAGACCCTGCTAGGTAAAGTCCCCCCTTATCTCAGCTCGCTGGTCACCATAGCATCTCCCACCTGTAGCACACGCTCCAGCAGGTATATCTCTCTAGTCACCCCCAAAACCAATTCTTTCTTTGGCCGCCTCTCCTTCCAGTTCTCTGCTGCCAATGACTGGAACGAACTACAAACATCTCTGAAACTGGAAACACTTATCTCCCTCACTAGCTTTAAGCACCAACTGTCAGAGCAGCTCACAGATTACTGCACCTGTACATAGCCCACCTATATTTTAGCCCAAACAACTACCTCTTTCCCAACTGTATTTAATTTTAATTTATTTATTTATTTTGCTCCTTTGCACCCCATTATTTTTTTATTTCTACTTTGCACATTCTTCCATTGCAAAACTACCATTCCAGTGTTTTACTTGCTATATTGTATTTACTTTGCCACCATGGCCTTTTTTTTGCCTTTACCTCCCTTCTCACCTCATTTGCTCACATTGTATATAGACTTGTTTATACTGTATTATTGACTGTATGTTTGTTTTACTCCATGTGTAACTCTGTGTCGTTGTATCTGTCGAACTGCTTTGCTTTGTCTTGGTCAGGTTGCAATTGTAAATGAGAACTTGTTCTCAACTTGCCTACCTGGTTAAATAAAGGTAATAAAAAAATATATTAAAAAAATTGATATAATAAGTGCCAGAACGACAGGCTTTCAGGCTGTTGATTTCAATGTTTTTAGGTCCGTCTCTCTATCTCTAACTCCTCAACATTCACAACTTAAAAACAACTTAAGATATCTTAGTTTTTACTTCGTATAGTGTGTGTGTGTGTGTGCGTGCGTGTTTGTGCGTTGAATAGAAGACGGGAAGGGGTTGTGCATGTGTGTTTGCCCATCTCTTTTGGTACGTGTGTCCGTCTGGATATGGTGTCCGTCTGTCTGTTGAGTGTATATAAGCAGTCTGTTTGAATGGTAAGGGAAGGTGGGGTGTCTGTCCGAATCTAGGCGACAGCACCACTGTTGATGATGTACCAGTGAGCAGGGGATTGTTCAACAGAAACCCTGTTTGTCCCCACCAACCCACACAGGGATATGCGATCCCCTCCCAGACCACTCCTTTTAGTTATCCTTCCTTACTGAATCTGTCTGTTGTGTCCAAGTGACCCTTTGCTAAAACCTGGATTGGATGGTACTTCTTCTCTGCTCACTCAGATCATAGTTTTTTTCACATCCACTATAGTTTATTGGTGTAGAGAAGATAGTCATGTTGTACAACCTATTCAAAAGAATAATTACACAATAGAATTGTGTGGCCTTACATATCCCTGGAGTTTGGTGACGTGTGTCTGTTCCTCAGGTACGTGGGAGGGGATTAGGCTTCCTGTTTTAGAAAATCCTCTGTTGGCATTGGGTTTATCTCCTAAAAATACCTTGGGGACCCGGGGTCAGCATTGTTCACCGCAGCGGGTCACAAACGGAGAAGCTTTTAATAGAGTCATCAGGGAGCTATTTTCAATCTGCCCCCATCTGCCTGCCTCGCCACTAGGCTGAATGTAAGCTAATGATCTATCTGGGTACTAGAACTGGCACGACAAACGGAACATTATTGACACCGATCGCAGGCGTTTTGCTGATATTGTTCATTACGATAAGTAGCCTATAATAGAGAAATGTGACGTTTGAAATTAAATGTTTGCTAACATGGGTGATTGTTAATGGGACAATTGATGACCACAACCATCAAACTAGTAGTAGTAGTAGTTTAAAAGATAAAACTGTGGTGCACATTAAAGACCTGCTCCGGTACTTTGGCAACTACCAAGTATTTTTTTTAAACCTCTTGCTTTGGGGCTGGATGTGTCAATATGTAGTTCATACCTGCATAATCTATGAACAGAATTACTGTCTTACCTTAATTAGCCACACCATTTGAAAGTGACTGTTTTTCTGGAAGCCGTGCCGAGCCTTTTCCCCTACATTTTCTCCCACGTGGGCCAGCCCCCTAGCATTTCGAGTTCTAGCGAATGAGCTTCAGCCCGTCGCCATTTTAGTGATCGCTAGCAAGGTGCACACAGCAGAGCGAGAGAGAGAGCGCAATGACGTGGTGCACATATCTGCACATGTGACGTGTTCCGCAGTTTCCTGGGACCACTTTTGGCCCATGAGGGCTACTTTCAGACCTTCTGGCTAAAGACTATACAAAAGTACCAGATAATCTCTTTAACGTTATAAACATATGTGACTCGACACCTGGATTTGGTCTTATGTAACAACATTTTGAAATTGTGTTTTTTACATTATGAAAGTAGAGACTCAGAGCTACAAATTGGTATATCATACACTGCATTTGTAGAACAATGGGAAAGTAATCCTGCTTCGAAAGTTGATCAACTTGTAAACTCACTTTTCAGAAAAACACCTTTGAATGTTTTGCTATCTAGTGAAGAGCTCTTCTTTGTCTATGCCCATTCAGCATCGTTCACACCCTCACCCTAAGCTTTAGCCCCGCCTATCTCGTTTTGCTCTCTCGAAGCGCACACACTTGACGCTCTGTCCGATGATTTGTTTACGTCTGGATAACATGAAAACAGCCTAGCAAGCTCTGCTGGCAACAATTTCATTACGCTTGTTTGCAGACATTTACTGACACCGGCCATATTCAATGGGTGTTGTACACACGTCTCGTAACTTTAGCTAACGAGCCAGCCAACCAACGTTAACTAGTTAAACAATAAACAGTGCCAACAATGCCACAGTGCTGAGAGCAAACCAACCATGTTCAATGTTAGCTAGATAACATTAGGCTCTTATTAGAACAGCACACGACTCTGGGAAACGAATGATAACGTCAGCTAGCTGGCGAACAGTACGCTAGCTTGAAATGAAACCACTTTTTGTCAATTTGTCTAGCGTTACATGTTTATCTTAAATGTGCAATGATGTATACATCTCCAAGTCAGGATGGCATGCCATGGTTTCTCTTAGTTTGAAGATGTAATCCGGAGACAGGTGTTTCCTCCATCTCTTTAGCGATCATACTCTAATTCCACTGATATCAAAACGTGAGCCACACTTTTATGCAGCTCCACTACACAATATATGTTTTTTTTTAAAGCCGTGTTCGACAGGATTACCAACACAGACTGATGAGCTTCTATGGCAAACCAATCCAAACTCCTCTCTCGGCATGTCCAGCCCACTCATTATCTCAGTCAATTATGGCTAGTGGGAAGGTTGCTCACTTTTTCTGTGGCTTAACCAACAAGGCTCGTAATTTAACAATTGTATTCGTATTTACAGATGGCGTACAAGTTTGTTATTAAGGCACATGAAAGTTCACATGTTCAAGAAGGCATTTCTGCCCAAAAAAAACACATTTTGATCTTTAAAAAAACCAATTACGTTCAAACGGCTCCCCTGTGAAGTAGTGACTTGCGACATACGCCTAGTTTTCTGAATCTGGTCACATGTTCTATTGATCATTATCACATAAATTCAGGCAGTTTATTGTTATGGATTTTTGTCCGTATCGGCCAGCTCTACTGGCTATTATGTGTGTTTGGGGGGGGGTGTTGTTAAAAAAAATCGATTTACGTTATGAAACACACAAGCAAAACAATTGTTTTATGACATTACTTTGATGTTTTTTTTTATCTCTCTGTAGATAGTTTAGTCTTACCCAACATGCCTTTTTTGTTTATACAAACAAATTGATCAGCTTAAGTTGAGCTTGTCAAAGTAATTTTTCAATGTTTACTTAGTGATGAAATGGTAGAGGTTACTGATATACAACGAGTTTTGGAGGTACAGCACATTGTAGACCGACTGTATCAAAGGGTCAGACTCGCATCCATATTTAGCTATACATCAGATGGGCTGCACTGCCCACTTCACCCTATGTGTCCCTTTTTGATGCGTGCCCTTTAGGTGTTCTGAGGCTCTGTGCCCTGGGAGACAGACAGGTCTCAGGACATCAGAGGGGGACTTCCCACTGTGCCCTGGACTGTATACTGGACTGTAGTTTCAATGTTCACTGCTGGATTTCCTTTTTGTGTTTTTATAAGGACAAGCAGGAACAGGGCATTCAACCTACGCTGACGTGCATGCCTAACTGTGTGTGCATCTTTGTTTTAAGCATATCTCATAAAACTTTACTTGTAAATAACAGCGGCATTAGCCAGCTCTTATGTAAGTCAGCTTATGCAAGCAGCTGTCTTTCGTTTCAGTGGCCTCCTTAAGCATTCCCCCCCCCCTTCACTTTTCTTGCCTTCGCAGATGAAAAAATGCCTTTCACTCCCTCTCTTTCTCTTTTGGTGGAAGAGAGTTGCAACCATTGTGTTGAAGTGGCTTAGGCAACACGACACGTACAAAATTAACTTGACAAACCCTGACCCCCCCCCCCCCGACCACCACCACCACCCTGAGGGACATGGTAGACACACAGAGGTGTGTGACATCTCACGTTATGTGTGTGTGGCCTTTATCTCAACGTGTGTGTTTATTTGTGTGAGGAAGTGACGAAGAAACTGTAGTGAGATTCTATGGCTGGGACAATACCAGTATCTCTTTTTCTTTTTTTTCAAGGCAAAAATGAAAACATGAGGCAGATCAAACTCTTTGGTCCTTTTTAAAAACATGCATTTGTAAAATATTGTGTGCTATAGCTTGTAAAATACACTGAGCGTACAAAACATTAGGAATACCTGCTCTTTCCATTACAGACTGAAAAGGTGAATCCAGGTGAAAGCTATGATCCCTTATTGATGTCACTTGTTAAATCCACTAAAAACAGTGTAGATGAAAGGGAGGAGACATGTTAAGCCTATAGAAATTGAAACCTGCATGGTGCATGTGTGCCATTCAGAGGGTGAATGGGCAAGACAAAATATTTAAGTGCCTGCGAACGGAGTATGGAAGTAGGTGCCAGGTGCACTGTTTTGAGTGTGTCAAGAACTGCAATGCTGCTGGGTTTTTAACGCTGAACAGTTCCCATGTGTATCATGAATGGTCCACTGCCCAAAGGACATCTAGCCAACTTGACACAACTGTGGAATACTTTTGACACCTTGTAGAGTCCATGCCCCGACTAATTGATGCTGTTCTAAGGGCAAAAGTGGGTGCAACTCAAAATTAGGAAGGTGTTCCTAATGATTTGTTCACTCAGTGTAAATACATGTAATTCTGAATGACAACATAATGTTTGTTTCCAACACTGAGGCTAATTTTCCAAAAGAAGTCAACTCCGCTTCGTGTTTTGAGACAGCATAACCGGAAGTGACTTTTTCGCAGGTTAGGAGAGCTTACCGAGCAGGTCGGGAGAATTAATGTAGCATGTTAGGAGAATTTGGTTAAGGTTAGAGAAAATGCTCCCCTAACCTGCTACGAAAATAAACTTCAGTGCGTAGCTGTATTGAAGTGTCGTGTTTTTAAGGAGTCCCAACTGCAGCCCTATGCGACTCCTCTCGCTTCCTGTTTCCAGCCTGGTGGCCTTGTCCCCCATGACCTTCAGTCCGGCTGTTTGGCTCTGTCCTGAGGGTGCTGCGGTCTGGTCTGGACTCTGGCGCTGTCCTGAGGGTGCTGGGGGCTGGGCTCGTATCCTTCGGACCATGTCTGTGGTGTCCCTTGACCCTGCGTTACCTCATCTAGAATCTAGATGATGTTGGGTGGCCCTATTTTAGCAGGGTTTAGTCTATGTACTCCCCTCCCTCGTTTGGCATGTGGGTTTTGAGGACACGAGACAACCAGACCTCAACCCCTCCCCCGTCCCAGGTGGTCTCCATTGCTGCCGGGGATTCATTCAGGAGGAGGATACAATGCATGTTTGAAATGTCATAACTCCTTAGATTAGATTAACTTTATTACTTTATTATCCCACCAGGGGGAAATTCGTTTGGTCATGTGCTTAAAAGACAAACACAGAATGGTACACAATAAAATTGATATGAAAAGTGCAATGGGTTACATATTTACAGTGGATGTTCAATACACACTCCCTTCAAACCAATCAATAGTCTTTGCTATGTCTTTCCATTATACAGCCTAATGGCTGAAAGTCCCTGTATCTATTTGTTTCTTTTCAATAAGTATTTTCCCCACAGTCAGGCTGCTTTGGGTGAATTTAAGAGGAAGTCGGTACTGTCCTTTTTAGAATTATCCTTCCGTAGAATGTTTGTCATGTTTTTGGAGTATAAGATTTGTGTACTGGCTGTTGGCCGACTCTTGGCCAATACCATTTATCTTGCTCGCTGTTTTTATGTGTTGCTGCAGTTTGGTCTTGCACATAACAGGCCAAATAATAGGACACTCTCCGGGACAGATTTGTAAAAAATCTGCAAGATATGGCGATCAACATTGCAATAGATCAGTTTAGGCTTGGGCGGTATCCAGATTGTAATGCCATCATAACGACCTTGTGCTATAGCGGGATATTTGGTAATACTGACACTGAACACAACGGGCGCTATTTTCAAACCCCACTGAGCTTTTGTAATCTGAAGGTTAGCATTGCTAACAAGTACATGGAGAGTCCCCATAGAGAATGCTAACGAGGCTCTGGCCTAAAAATGCTACTCAGTTTTCTGCATGCACAAAACAAACATTTGACAGCAAGGCTCTTGATCCCGAAGGGGATTCTCTGCTGTTAACAAGCAAAGATGGATTTTGGAAGAAGCTAACCACTTAGAAATCTACCTGTCAAACATTTAGTTGTGAATTCCATACGGTAACTAGATCACCTGGTGCGAGCTGCACAACAGTGAGTTTACTCACAAGTCTCCAATCTCATTGTGTGCTTGGAAACAAACGCCACATGACTGGGCACTACCAGTAAGCTTCATAATGAAAAATTGTGACATGTAAAATGAAGACAGCGATCTACTTTATCTTCCACCGTATTGCACAAGTTGACTACAGGTATTTACTTAAAAAGTAGATGCAAATATTCAAATTTATTTATAAAAGCTTGACAGTATTGAAAACCATTGTTTTTTTTTTTCGTTTTTTTTTTCAAAATACCCCAGTATACAGTATAATGCCCAAACCTTGTTCAGGTTGTGCAAAAAGAACATTCTCTGTTGTCGTGTTTTCTTTGAATTTCAGTTTCTCAATCCCCAGGTATGTGGTCACTCCATTGACTGGTTCCCCCCCGTTGATCTTCGTGAGGGGTAGTGCAGTTTTTTTCCCCCCATACTCTACATGGAGAAAGAAACACTTATATTATACACAAACCATATATTTCTATACAATCGTTTCACAAACCAAGGTCATGTACCGGTGAATAGGGCTTGTTGTGTCTCTTGTCTGAAAAGGCAGCCCCTCTCCCTGTAGAATTGAAACAGTGACCCGACCCCTTCCTGGGAAGCTAACAAGGTCATTGTTAACCTTCCAATTAGCTTGCTCTTTTGTTACGGATAATTCCTCCATTGCTATCCTCTTCCCACCAACCATAATTTTCTTCCTTGAATTCAAGTCTCTATAGCTGGAAGTTGTGTTCTATGAGTTACTTAGCGTCTGTGTTTTAGAGTCCTTTAAAGCTCTTTGCTCACGGTTGTGTTGGCTAACCTGACATTGAAGCTGGGTTGGATCACGATGATATGCACTGCATTGGCACAGAAAAAGGCTGTGAGTGATGTGAATTTAATTTCACCAAGCTGAGTGATGAGCTCAAATGCATCATGAGAGCTTTGCCTCTCAGGAATAGGCTGCTGCCAGCATCTTTCATTCTGCTGTTTGACTCTTCCCAGGGATCCACAACTCTGACAAGTCTTCCCTCTAGTCTGTTTGTGTTTTACATCTTTTGTGTGTGTGTGTGTGTGTGTGTGTGTGTGTGTGTGTGTGTGTGTGTGTGTCCGGGCCGCTTCTTTGTCTACAGTATTTCTTTGACAAAACAGCAGCACGATTCATCAGTGAAAACCCCACAGGAGGAGTTGTGTGGAAAGGAAGAAAGATGAGGGTTTCTTTCCCTCTCTATAGTTGTTTTTATCAAAAGAAGCCTAAAGCAAAATCTGCTAGCCTGATTGCCAGGCCTGTATGCTTTAGCTAAGTCCTAAATGAAAAACATTTGTTGATGCTAGCCATTAGGATAGCCTATGTGATCTGGCATGACAACAAATACAACAGAGTTGGCTAAATCACAAATAGGTTTTTGACTAACTGTAACCCAAGTTAGTGCAATGTTTCTCCTCCAGGCCCTCTGGTATCATTAAGATGTCAATTGAAGACTAACTCCTGCACTATAGTGTACACCTGGGGTCTATAACAGGTCGATCGTGAGCTACCAGCCCACCTATGAGTAGCTCGCCAAACAAATCGGAGAGTACATTCAATTTTAGCCTTCAGAACCGTAGCTAATACGGCACATACCTCATTCGCTAGATGCACAATTAAAGGGGAATTTAGTTCCTCTATGAACAATTTTGAGAGTGAAACCCCCCCAAAAAAAAAAAAAATCTAAAAGTGAGAATATGATTTGGGAAAATATCAACCAGAATTTGGGGGAAAAGATCACATTTTACAGGGCCCCCTTTAGAGTTGTTTATGAACCATTATTTTTAACATGTGTATTGGCAGAAAATGTAGGGCACTACTTTCTCTTGTACGCTAAGGACCTGGGGAAGAGTTGCGGCGAAGAGTTGCAGGGGAGTGGTGAAGAGCTGAATATTCCTAATTGAAAGCTAAAAAAAAAAAATGACTAGCTCTCATGCTAGAAAAGGTTGGATATCCCTGGTATACACAGTGTACATGGATAAACATAGGGCCCTATAAAATCCGGAATAAAGACATTTATAACAGAATTCAACAATGTAGAAAATAAGGGAACCGCTGCTAAGGTACACTAGTAGATTTAGGTAGACAGAAGGTGCTCTTTGGTAAAAGGGGTAAATTGGTCATCAAAAAGAAAGGGGGACCAAGGCACTCTTCATATAATGAATTAAAATCCCATTATCTGTATGGCATGTTCAATGGAAACAAAGTTTAACCATTTTTACTTTGTTTCTGTTGAATATAAAAATATGCATTCAACTTAATAGGACATTTTTATTAAATCATTGACCTTGTTCGAAAATGTAATTGTTTGCCCAAGAGAATCATAAGACATGAACAAAATGCGTTAGTGTTTCGTATTTTCATGCAACTTTCTGTAACGGCACAGGAATAGCCCTGTCTCTGTATGTGGGCGGGGCACACACAGGTCTACACTTTGTGTAGCTGGTAGCGATTATGCTAATTAGAAACCTTCTGGTAGAGATGGAAAGGCTTTCCCAGAAATATTCTCAATGAAATGTTAACTACAAAGTAGCTGGCAGAATGAAATCATGATTATTTGCATCAATCCAGTGGCCATTTGTTTTGCAAACTTTGCAATCACATGAGCGCTACAGCAACACCGGGTGACTACACCCAAAAATTGACAATTCTTCAATTTTTCCCCAGACTTAAATGGTCTCCTGATGTGGTTTAAACATTATTGCGGACTTAGAAAAACAACAAAATTGGATGTTCTATATAAAAAAATAAGTGTGATTTGAGAGCCCTATAAAAACAGTACACATACCCTTTAATGTAACTGGGGTTGTACTGTATGTATCCCAGTGTTTCAGTGAGGTAGGAAAGCCCTTAGACATGATTGGACTCACTGTGTCTACAGGTCTGGTCCTGTCAGTAAACAGTGTATCGTAATACAACCCTGACACATTGTTAGCCTTGGCATATACTTCTAGCTCTGCCTCTCTCTGCTGCCCAGTTATGCAAAGACTGTTAATTGCAAGGAGTGATGTATTGTTTTTCCATTACATAAGGCCAAGTCAGTGCCGTTTAAGATGAGGGAGGACATTTTTTTTTTTTTTTGTATGTTTGGCCTTATTTCTATTACAGCATATTGGATGACTCATTCATATTCCATTCACCCAGCTAAATGTAACAGTGATAGGTTTAGGCTACTACATGATACTCAAATTTCCCCTATACCCATCATGAGGTTTCAACAACCAAGCCTATGAATGAACGTTTACAATGTAGGTGGAGACACACATTTCAGGCGACAGACCGTGACACATGGACAGACGGTGACATCAGGCGACAGACCGTGACACATGGACAGACAGTGACATTCAATACCACCTTACATACTCTTGCCTGCATCTAGCTTGATATAGAGTGTAATCATTAGTCCAACAGTTCCAAACAAGTTTCTATTGGACAAATTCAGATGTTTATCCACGTTTTTGTTCTGTTTTGCTTCCATCTAAAAAACTTTTTTTCAACCCCTGATCACCCCTGATCACGCGTAGACACAGTTCACTTTCATAGCAACAACGTTATTCTATTGGTCAGTTTGTCGTTCTGTGCGAGGGAAAAAATAGCCTATTCCAAACACTCTGGGACAGTTGTGGGGTGATATCCCAAAATAATACAACCAGTAGGCCAACAGGCTGCATAAAAAAATACGCTTTAAAAAGCAATGAGTCTTATGCATCGGATCAGAACGTTTAGCTTAAAATGTTGATATACTATTTCTTCACATTATAAGCGCAGTAATGCACACAAGGCAGTAAACTACGCGCAAATGTTTGTTCCACAATGCAATTAGCGGGAAACACTGTTGTAAAAAGTGGTTTCTTGTGACAGAGATTAAAATATCTGTTAAAAATGTTGAGGGGATATGTACAGATGCAACAACTAGCATAGGTTGCTAATATGACTGGGATTGTGCCTTTGGCTACTAGACAATGAAAGATAGTTGATTTGAAAACCAATAGAACCAGAGAGAAATAGGCTACTGGTTTTAATGTCATATGGAAGTAAGTCTCTTTTTAAAATTACCTTTATGTTTCCATGGATTTTAATTTGACGCAAGGTAAGACATGCATCGTAATGTAAAACTTTTAGGTTTCAAACAATTAAGTATATGTTTTCAAAATACGTACTGCCTCCAGCTCATTGTAAAGTGGTGTGTGTGACGCGCTGAAGCCTGCCTACCGTTGCCTATATGCACTTGAATAGCGAATGGGAAGCGCGCTTCAATTACCAGTTGAGAAATTAAAATGGTAGCTATTTTTAATCGTGGCCTTAAACAGTTAACACGCGGTTGCGCTTAGAATTGTTACGCAATGATTATAAAAGCACGCTTCATTCCAGCAGCAACAAATGTGCAGTTTGAGAAGCTCTGGCAACAGCTCTCTTGCGCCATCTGACAGATTTTCCGTTTACAATCCGTTTATAAGCATGACCGGTCAAGTGTATTTCCATTGACTGGTATTTCCATCAATGACTAGGCAATAAAATATGTATGTTTTATAAAGGGATTTTCTTTCTTCTCCCGGACAATTGGCCGGCTCCCTAGTGTGTGTGTGTGCTTTGAATAGTGCAGTGTTGCCAACTCCTCAGTAAAGAAAGTAGCTATTGGCTGTCCTAAAAGTTGCTAAATGACGCCATCGTCTAATTTGCATAATTGGCCATGTAATTGTGATGGACGCTGTAGGAGAGGAATAACGTCGTGAGAGAGACAAAAAGTGAGTAAAAAACACCCTAAATATGTTTAGAACTACAAATGAACTTTCTGCATTCTTGTTGGGTTTTTTTATGTCACAATTCCAACCCTCCTCCTTTATCCAGGCTTGGGACCAGCAAAAGTGACCCAAAAGAGACACTCTGGCAGAGTTACTTAGTTTAGTTTTCTTAATTTGGTTTGATTTTTAACCTTATGGTCCACTTAGGAGCCTACAACAAGTCACAGTAAAACATGAACATTTTTAACCATAACATTTTTTACATTTTTTTTGTATACTATCTAAATGGACCAAAAAGAGACAATAGAAAAAAGCTTTGGGATGAGGGTGGGGCCCACAGCAGCACCTGCTGCTCGTTGAGAATATTAAGAACGATAGTGCTTTCACGTTAGTCTCCAATAACACCAGAAAAAGTCACTAGATTTGTCGCTAGTCGCTTTTTTGAAAATGTGTTGCTAGAGGGGTCTGAATACTCGCTAAATATAGCAACAAAGTCACTAAGTTGGCAACACTGAATAGTGGAAGGGAAGGAGTGGTCCTCTCTGCACCTTTTTTAATTTATCTAGGCAAGTCCGTTAACCTCTCTAGGGTATGTGGGACGCTAGTGTCCCACCTGGCCAACATCCAGTGAGATTGCAGAGCGCCAAATTCAAATACAGAAATACTCATTTTAAAAATTCTGAAAATATACAACTATTTTACATAGGTTTAAAGATGAACTTCTTGTGAATCCAACCACTGTCAGATTTCAAAAATGCTTTACGGCGAAAGCATACCGTACAATTATTTGAGAACATAGCCCAGCAGACAAGTCATTTCAAACAGTAACCAGCCAAGTAGAAGAGTAACACAAGTCAGAAATAAAGTCTCTCTTTATATCCAAAAACCTCAGTTTCTTTAGCGCGTTTTCTTCAGTAATCCACAGGCTCAAACGCAATCACAACAGGCAGACAAAAAATCCAATTTGTATTTGTAAAGTTCATAGAAACATGTCAAACGATGTTAATATTTAATCCTCAGGTTGTTTTTAGCCTAAATAATTGATATTTCAACCGGACAATAACGTTGTCAATATAAAAGGTAAACAAGAAAGGCACTCTCAGCCGCGCGCATGAAAAAGCTCTGACACGGCAGGGTCCACTCATTCAGACTGCTCTTACTCCCTTATTTTTCAGAATACAAGCCTGAAACCATTTCTAAAGACTGTTGACATCTAGTGGAAGGCATAGGAACTGCAATTTGAGTCCTAAGTCAATGGATACTGTAATGGCATTGAATAGAAAACTACAACAAACAAAAAATTCTACTTCCTGAATGGATTTTTCTCAGGTTTTGCCCTGCGAAATCAGTTCTGTTATACACACAGACATTATTTTAACAGTTTTGGAAACTTTCGTGTGTTTTCTATCCAAATCTACTAATTATATGCATGTCCTATCTTCTGGGCCTGAGTAGAAGGCAGTCTAATGTGGGCATGCTTTTCATCCAAAATTGCAAATGCTGCCCCCTACCCTAGAGAAGTTAAGAACAAATGTATTATTTACAGTGACCGCCTACCAAGAGGCAAAAGGCCTCCTGTGGGGATAGGGCTGGGATAAAAAAAATATGTAGGACAGAACACATCATGATGAGACACCACAACACTATATAAAGAGATACCTAAGATTACAACCTAGCATGGTAGCAGCACAAACGGTTCAAACATTGTTAGACACAGACAACACAAAGAGCAAAAAAGGTAGAGACAACAATACATCACGCAAAATACTCCCAAGTGTCAGTAAGAGTGTCCATGATTTGAGTCTCTGACTGAAGAGATGGAGATAAAACTGTCCAGTTTGAGTGTTTTTTGCAGCTTGTTCTAGCTGCAGCAAACTGAAAAGAGGAGTGGCCCAGGGATGTGGGGTGGGGGGGGGGTGGGGAGTTGAGACATGCAGTAGTAATCTCATACATGGGAGAGTGAGGCCTAGGAGTGTTTTTCTAAATAAGCATTAACCAGTGGGTCTTGCGTCAGGTATACAGAGATGGCCAGTTTACAGAGAAGTATAGAGTGCAGTGATGTATCCTTTAAAGGAGCATTGGTGGAAAATCAGATTGCCGAATGGTAAAGTACATCAAGCAGCTCCAGTGCACCCTTACCTGCTGATCTCCGTAATCTAGCATGGGTAGGAGGGTCATCTGAATCAGGGTTAGTTTATCAGCTGGGGTGAAAGAGGAGCGATTTACCATCGATGAAAGTCTAGATTTTAACGTTGGCCTGCAGCTTGGATATGTGCTGACAAAAGGACAGTGTAACGTCTAGCCATACTCCCAAATACTTGTATGATGTAACTTGCTCCTCAGGCTCTAAACCCTCCGAGGTAGTAATCACACCAGTGGGGAGAGGGGCATTCTTCTTACCAAATCACATAATCTTGTTTTGAACACCGCAAAAACCAAGGTAAAGGGCAGAGAAAGTTGTGACAGTCAAAGCTTTGTTGTAGAACATTTAACACAAAATCCGGGGAGAGGCCAGCTGAGTACAAGACTGTATCATCTGCATATACATGGAGAGAGCTTCCTTCTGCCTGAGCAATGTTTTTGATGCTAGGGTTGAAGTGACACATCCATAAACTGAGCATTAACCAGATTGCAAACCAGAGAGAATACTATAGACATCAAGAAAGCCAGTCAGTTGATTGTCAAGTTTTTCCAACACTTGATAAACAGGGCAAGATAGAAATTGTCCTTAAAATAAAGGATGCAACATGACTGCCTTTCAAGCGATGGGAACAGGTTAAAAAGGTGGTAGATGAGGATGATAGGGGCTGCAGCCTTAAAGACGAAGAAAGGATCTAAACTAGGGATGCACCGATATGCATAAATAAATGCAGGTATTTAATCAACCAGCACATTTGAGTTCAGCCATAATTTGTTCTATATCTTTTCAGGGGGATGAATTTGAAATTGTAGCCAGCTCTGCAATTCTTGTTTGAAAAAGAGAGATACTCTGAAAAAAGTATCATTTTCAATTAATTGAAAATGAGACATGGCAATCTGCACAAAGGCAAAAAGGCACATTTTAAACAGTGGATGAGCTTTTCTTAGTAATCTACTTGAGAACCATTTAGGTTTCAAGTAAAACCTTTTGAATAAGTGAAACTTTTAGAGGTTTAGTGCTTTTATATTTAATAATCTCAACCCACCCAATTCATATCCATTATATAAATGTAGCAAAAAAAGAAACGTCCCTTTTTCAGGACCCTGTCTTTCAAAGATATTTAGATTTTTACAAATTAACCTCACAGATCTTCATTGTAAAGGGTTTAAACACGGTTTTCATGCTTGTTCAATAAACCATTAACAATTAATGAACATGCACCTGTGGAACGGTCGTTAAGACACTACCAGCTTACAGACAGTAGGCAATTAAGGTCACAATTCTGAAAACTTAGGACACTAAAGGCCTTTCTACTGACTATGGAAAAACACCAAAAGAAAGATGCCCAGGTCTCTGCTCATCTGTGTGAACGTGCCTTAGGCATGCTGCAAGGAGGCATGAGGAATGCAGATGTGGCCAGGGCAATAAATTGCAATGTCCATACTGTCATCGCAGTGGCAGACCACGTGTAACAACACCTGCGCCGGATTGGTACAGCCGAACATCACTCCTGCAAAACAGGTACCGAATGGCAACAACAACTGCCAGAGTTACACCAGGAATGCACAATCCCTCCATCAATGCACAGACTGTCCACAATAGGCAGAGAGAGGTTGGACTGAGGGCTTGTAGGCCTGTTGTAAGGCAGATCCTCACCAGACATCACCGGCAACAATGTCGCCTATGAGCACAAACCCACCATCGCTGGACCAGACAGGACTGGCAAGTCGCGGTTTTGTCTCACCATGGGTGATGGTTGGGTTTGCGTTTATCGTCGAAGGAATGAGCGTTACACCGAGGCCTGCACTCTGGAGCGGGATTCATTTTGAGGTGGAGGGTCAGTCATGGCCTGGGGCGGTGTGTCACAGCATTGCAGGCAATCTCAACGCTGTGCGTTACAGTGAAGACATCCTCCTCCCTCATGTGGTACCCTTGCTGCAGGTTCATCTTGACATGACCCTCCAGCATGACAATGCCACCACGCACAGGACGAGCAGTATGGCTGATTTCCTGCAAGACAGGAATGTCAGTGTTCTGCCATTGCCAGCAAAGAGGCCGGATCTCAATCCCATTGAGCACGCCTGGGACCTGTTGGATCGGAGGGTGAGGGCTAGAGCCATACAATACTTTTTTGCCCCACTGTATTTACCTCAATGGTTGCAGGATATTGTCTATTTTTACAAGTTTTCTATTGAAATTCATTGTGGAGAGCTTATTTATATATTTTGCGACATGAATACCAAGTATGTCTACTTCACCATCAGCCCATTTATAGGTAAACTGCAGGGTAATGTACAAGCTGTATTTTTTAAAAGATTCAATACGTAATATTGTACACTTATCATAATTAGGTCTTAGTCCAGAGAATACAGGAAAGTTATCTATATCTTCAATGAGACATTGCAGGGTTCTAGCTTGCGGACTTAATATAAAACTTGAGTCATCGGCATATATGGACACCTTTGTTTTTAAGCCTTGGACTTCTAATCCTATATTGATATTGTATCTGATTCATAGCTAGCATTTCAATGGCCATAACAAATAGATATGGTGACAGTGGACACCCTTGTTTAAATCCTCTTGACAATTCAAAACTCTGAGAAGTAGTCGTTATTTACTATTTTACACCTGGGGTTGCTATACATAATTTTTTACCCATTTTATAAGAGAATTACTGAAATTGGAAAAAATCCTGCCATTTTATAAATAAAATCCAGTCTTACTTTATCAAATGCCTTTTCAAAATCCCATATAAATACCAGGCCTGGCTTCTTAGATGTTTCATGATGTTCTATTATTTCTAGTAGTTGTCGTATATTATCTCCAATGTATCGTCCATGTAAAAAACCTGTCTGATCAGGATGAACAATACCTGGTAAAACCCTTTTTAATTCTGAGTGCTATGTAATTCGCTAGTATTTTTGAGTCACAAGTTCACAACATTGAAGTGTAAGGGGCCTCCAGTTTTTTTTAGATTTGCTATCTGGGTCTTGTTTTAATAGAGAAATCAGACCTTCCTGCCGAGTACCTGGCAGACTACCATTTCTATAGCAGTAGTTAAAACAATCTAACAATGGAGCTTTTAGTATATCAAAAAAGGCTTGATATACCTCTACCGGTATGCCATCAAGCCCTGGGGTTTTTCTAGAATGAAAGGATTTAATAGCCTCAAAAAGTTATTCCTCTGTAATTTGGCCTACACATGGATCTTTCTGTACATTTTTGTTAATCTTCCATTTTTATATTATTTGGAAAGAATTCCTTACCGTAATCTTCATTCAGTGGGAGAGGATGAGACGGAAAAGATAACATCTGCCTAAAATAATTAGCTTCCACTTTTTAAAATATCATTCGGCGAATCATAGACAACTCCATCTTCAGTAAATTTCCTGCAAAAGAAAATTGTTAGCATTCCTGTATTGGAGATTCAGGCAGAATTTCTTGCATATTCCACCAGTTTGCTTTTTTTTTGTAATAGATTACATTAGATCGTTCTTGAATAAGTTCCTCAAGTTCTTAGAGGAAAAACAAACTTATTTTGTATCTCTGTAGTATTGTTTTTATTGCAATCTTCCTGTACTATTAGTTAATGGATTTCCCTTGTTGGTCTTGTCTCTTTAGCCAGAAACTGCTTTTTTATATATTATTGATGAATATTGAATTGAATGACCTCTGAAGGTATGACATTTTTGGGCTGATTTAAAAATATAAAAAAATTGGTAGATTTTTGGCTGATATCCGATATTTTCCATGCCCTCAAAAAAACGATACCAATAAGCAATATTTAAAACTTTTGCTGACTTTTAAGCATTCTAGTACAGTTATAGTTACACACACACGGATCAAAAATATATATTTTTGGCATTTACATATGTCCCCATTACTAGTAAAGCATAATTCAATCGCTTACTTGCTGTGCTGTTTCATTGTTCATTTCTTTAGTATCAACCAGGTTTTCATTCATACATGTCAATCAGTAAAGTTTTAGTTCTGTCTGTCCGTGCCCGCTCTTCCTCGGTGCGCACAACAGCAAAGTGTATTAAATCAGTTCTAACTTGTTAACAATTTCTGCTAGTTAGTTTTTGCTACCATGTGGGTTTTAGCTTGCCTGAGCCTGCTGAGTTTTAATTCACCTGTTGTCATACATGTTTCATCTTATTTAAAAAATCTTGTTTTATTTTACTCTTATTTAACTTGGCAAGTCAGTTAAGAACAAATTCTTATTTTCAATGAAGGCCAACGAACTTTCTTGTTCAGGGGCAGAACGACATATTTTTACCTTGTCAGCTCGGGGATTTGATCTGGCAACCTTCCAGTTACTAGTCCAACACTAACGACTAGGCCACCTGCCGCCCCTTACAAAGGAGTTGTTTCATCTAACTGCTTAACTATTTATCTGTACATGGAATTGTATTTGTTTTACTCATTTTCTTCTGATCTTTACAGGAAAATTCCACAGGCACTATCTGATGTGTGGAGACATTTTACTGCAGCTAATGTAGAAGGAAAAGCTGTGTAAATGTGCAAATACTGTGACAAATCTTCTGTGAAGAATGCAACAAAGATGCAGAATCATCTGGCCAAGAGCATAAAGTTCCCTCAGCACTCACAACCTCTGACAAAAGTCCCTCTACTTCTATTTGAGGTGAAAATTATGGATCCGACACCTTATCGATAGCAACAGCTCATGGTCCTCCTGGAATCAGATTTCTTTTGGGACTCAATGGAGAAACGTAGTCGGAGAAATGCTGATGAATATCTTGCTCGATCTGTGTATGCAACTGGTTCACCTCTGATGCTCACAGGCAATGTGTATTGGAAGAGATTCCTGAATGTTCTTCGCCCAGCATACACCCCTCCAACCTGACATGCTTTACCTACTCATTTGCTAGATGCAGAGTTCAAGTGAAGGTCCAGCAAATCATAGAGAAAGCAGACTGTATTGCAATCATCTCTGATGGTTGGTTGACTGTTTGTGGGTAAGGAATAATTAACGACATCATCTCCACCCCTCAACCAGTATTCTACAAGAGCACAGACACAAGGGGCAACAGACACACCGGTCTCTACATTGCAGATGAGCTGCAGTCATCAATGACCTTGGACCACAGAATGTATTTGCACTGGTGACAGACAATGCTGCAAACATGAAGGCTGCTTTGTCTAAAGTGGAGGAGTCCTACCCTCACATCACACCCATTGGCTGTGCTGCTCATGCATTGAATCTGCTCCTCAAGGACATCATGTCACTGAAAACAATGGATATACTCTACAAGAGAGCCAAGGAAATGGTTAGGTATGTGATGGGTCATAGCAGCAATCTATCTCACCAAGCAAAGTGAGAAGAATAAGAGCACCACATTTGAAGCTGCCCCAGCAACACCTGTTGGGATGGTGTTGCCATCATGTTTGACAGTCTCATGGAGGGGAAGGAGTCTCCAAGAAATGGCCATATCACAGTCTCCTGATATGGACAGTCCCATCAAAAAGATCCTCCTGGATGATGTATTTTGGGAGAGAGTGGTAAAGCAGCCTGAAACTCCTGAAACCTATAGCAGTAGCCATTGCACGTAGAGGGGGACAATGCCATCCTGTCTGATGTTCAGACTCTGCTTGCAGATGTAAGAAAAGAAACCTGTACTGTCCTGCCCACTTCACTGTTGCTCCAAGCAGAGGAAACTGCAGTTCTGAAATGCGATGGATCATTGGGGATCATTCAATATTCCCTTTTGTTGTTCAGTGAAATCATTCCATGTGAAGAGTCAACTCATTTAATTAAAGTTCAATTTTAAACTACATTTTTTTCTATTGGAAGGATTTCATAATTTGCAATTGTCTACTTATGATAAGGTAAAAGGTTTTTGTTTCTATATCCATATATGGCAAATATATCCAATGCAAAAAACATCTACATTTAAATGGTATTACTATTAATTTGCATATGTTTCCGTTAATTCCCATTAATTCCCACGGAAAGTTTCCACCTCTGAATATTCCCCCAAATGTTCAACCCTAGCCATGACAGAGGGTATCACGTCTGAGCTAGGAGTCTGTTCATGTTTCAAACATGTTCTCAAATGTCATTGAAATGGCAGCAGCGGTATGAGAACCAGCACATTCCTGAGCGTGCAATCGAGCTTTCCTCAGTACGAAATACTCGGCGACCCACTGTGCTGTCAGACTCTGCATGCTCATGGGGCTGACATCACTGGTCCAAATATCAGTCATGAAGCTAAATGCAGTGACACCCATAGCAAGTAGCTCATGGATGTGCGTTTCAACAATACTGTGTAACTCCGGTAGGGCAACATGTGAAAAATACAGCCTACTTGGTAGAGTGTACCTGTGCTCGACCAGTCGGCAAAAGCCAACATCATCCACGACAGAGAACGGTTGATTGTCAAGGGCAACGAATTCCATTATCTTGGCGTTTTGTTTTTCGCCTGTGAGTTCTCGCTGAAATGTTCTTGCTCTTTCAAATGACTGCTCGACTTCAACTTGTTTCGTTGTTGGCTTAGTATTTTTCTGCTTTAGTTCTGTGTAGCTCTAGTTCTGTGTTACGTTTTTAGCTAATATCGGCCAATACCGATATATCGTGCATCCCTAAACTAAACCATCTGACCTAGCTATTTTTGGGGGGCCAAGTTTAAGGAGCTCTTTTAGCACCTCAGAATCAGTGACCACCTGCAGGAAGAAACTGTGGAGCAGGGAAGGGGGGAAAAAGAGGGAGGAGCATCAGGGTTAGTTGCATTAGAAGGGCTGAGGAAATGTTGCTGGCAAGGAGGCATGGCTGTGTCTGTTATCCTGACTTAATGAAGTGTTGATTAAAGACCTCAGCCATACGCTCCTTGTCTATAACAACAAATCATCAACATTAAGGGACATGGGCAGCTGTGAGGAGGAGGGTTTATTCTACAGGTCTTTCAACATTTTCCAGAACTTCTTGGGGTTAGACCCACAGAGAGAGAACTGCTCCTTAAAGTAACACACTTTGGCCTTCCAGATAGCCTGAGTGCACTTATTTCTCATTTTGCCTGAACAAGAGCCAGTCAAAAAACAGTGATCACTAAGGTCATTACAGAAAACACCGGACTGATGCCTATCAGGATTATTGTGGGACTGATAATAATCTGAGAGAGATTTCAGGAGTCACATTGTTTTAAGACTTGGTCAGGGGGTTTAAGCATGTCCCAGTATAGGTCACCTAGCAGGACAAATTCAGACTTAGTGTAAGAGGCCAGGAGAGAGCTTAGGGCGGGTATGGTACAGGCCGGTGCTGATAATGGATGATAACACCCAGCAACAGTCAACAAAGAGCTATCTGAAGGCTTAATTCTTAAAAACAGCAAATTAAATTATGTAAGCAGCAAGGAGGCAGCCAGAGAGACTGGTAGTACTGAGACTGAAGAGGGGGAAATGAGAATCAGGAGGAATCAGTGGTGCTGGAGATTAAGTTCAGAGGAGAGTGGGGGTGGCTGATCACCGGAGGGTCCTCTGAACCACTGGTGAGAGAAAAGGGGGTGGAATGAGAGAGGGAAAGATGGAGGAAGCGAAGAGGTGTTGGAGGAGAGAAGGGCGGAGGGAGGAGAGAAGGGGGGGAAAGATGGAGAAAAAATAAAGAGAACAGGGTTGGGGTATGAATGATGATGATAATCCCCTGCACCTTACTTCTGATCCACCCTCTTGGAAAGTCCACCATGTTCCCCTGATGAAACCCAGGGAATCCTCAGTGACTGTTGTATTGGAAACATTGAAGATGGGAGGAGATGTTTGGTTGTTGATATAGGCATGTGTGATAATGAAGTCAATGTTTTATGTAGAGCCCGGTCTATATGTTTTTTGGGGGGGTCCGATCAGTGCTTGACTTGGTCTAAAATAGGTGCCGGTACTCGTTTTGGATGCTGGTACTGTTTTATATTTTGGTGCAGTAAATGCACAATACTTTTGAGATAAAATATTATGAGAGGTCCAGGAACTCTATCAGTAGAAAATTTGAGGTGCCGGTACTCCGTTCCGGTGAGCTCCTGCCAAAGTCAAGCACTGGGTCCAATTCAAATTTTTGGGGTGGGAACAACTTACAGATACCAATATATCTGCCGATATACTGTTTTACAATGGGGGAAATGAAAGTGTAATTTTTCCACATTCTCAAATTGCCATACACAAGCAATTTTCCAAGAAATACAGTGCCTTGCAAAAGTATTCATCCCCCTTGACGGTTTTCCTATTTTGTTGCATTACAACCTGTAACAACCTGTAATCACCTGTGTGAACTCTAAGTGTCACATGATCTGTGTGTGTGTGTGTGTGTATATATATCACACACACCTGTTCTGAACTGCCCTAAAGCCAGCAGTAAATCAAATTTATTTATATAGCCCTTCGTACATCAGCTGATATCTCAAAGTGCAGAAACCCAGCCTAAAACCCCAAACAGCAAGCAATGCAGGTGTAGAAGCACGGTGGCTAGGAAAAACTCCCTAGAAAGGCCAAAACCTAGGAAGAAACCTAGAGGAACCAGGCTATGAGGGGTGGCCAGTCCTCTTCTGGCTGTGCCGGGTGGAGATTATAACAGAACATGGCCAAGATGTTCAAATGTTCATAAATGACCAGCATGGTCAAATAATAATAATCACAGGCAGAACAGTTGAAACTGGAGCAGCAACACGGCCAGGTGGACTGGGGACAGCAAGGAGTCATCATGTCAGGTAGTCCTGAGGCATGGTCCTAGGGCTCAGGTCCTCAGAGAGAGAGAGAGAGAGCATACTTAAATTCACACAGGACACCGGATAGGACAGGAGACGTACTCCAGATAAAACAAACTGACCCTAGCCCCCCGACACATAAACTACTGCAGCATAAATACTGGAGGCTGCACCACTAAGCAAGGGGCACCACCAAGCAAGTGGCACCATGAAGACAAAAGGAGCTCTCCAAACTGGTCAGGGACAAAGTTGTGGAGAAGTACAGATCAGGGTTGGGTTATAAAAAATATCTGAAACTTTGAACACCCCACGGAGCACCATTACATCCATTATTAAAAAATGGAAAGAATATGGCACAACAAACTTGCCAAGTGAGGGCTGCCCACCAAAACTCACAGACCAGGCTAGGAGGGCATTAATCAGAGAGGCAACAAAGAGACCAAAGATAACCCTGAAGGAGCTGCAACGCATCACAGCGGCGATTGTAGTGTCTGTCCATAGGACCACTTTAAGCCATACACTCCACAGAGTTGGGCTTTACAGAAGAGTGGCCATAAAAAAGTAATTGCTTAAAGAAAAAAATAAGCAAACACATTTGGTGTTCGCCAAAAGGCATGTGGGAGACTCCCTAAACATATGGAAGAAGGTACTCTGGTCCAGATGAGACTAAAATTGAGCTTTTTGGCCATCAAGGAAAACGCAATGTCTGGTGCAAATCCAACACCTACTTCACCCCGAGAACATCATCCCTACAGTGAAGCATGGTGGTGGTAGCATCATGCTGTGGGGATGTTGTTTCATTGGCAGGGACTGGGGAACTGGTCAGAATTGAAGGAATGATGGATGGCGCTTAAATACATGGAAATACTTGAGGGAGAGATTTGAGACTGGGACGGAGGTTCACCTTCCAACGGGACAATGACCCTAAGCATACTGCTAAAGCAACACTCAAGTGGTTTATCTGAGGACAACGTCGCGCGTACAAAAGCATTACATACATTTTCCAACCAAGCAGAGGCATCACGGAAGTCAGAAATAGAGATAAAAGTCCTTCTTTATATCCCAAAAAAGTCAGTTTAGTTGGTGTGCTTGACTCAGTAATCCACCGGTTTCCCTCTTTCAAAATGCATACAAATGAATCCCGAAACTTCATCCAAACAAGTCAAACAACGTTTATAATCAATTGTCAGGTACCCTAATATGTAAATAAACTATACAATTTAAGATGGCGAATAGTATGTTCATTACCGGAGATAAATAACGATGTGCGCGCATTCACCAATGAGCACCACAACAAAAAACAAGCCTGAAACTCTTTCTAAAGACTATCTACGACTATCTTTCTAAAGATATCTACTGGAAGCCATTGATTTCCCCATAGACAGGCATTTTAAATGTCACCTCCATAAAAATAAAAAAAAATCTGGATGGATTGTCCTTGGGTTTTTGCCTGCTAAATCAGTTCTGTTATACTCAGACATTATTTGATCAGTTTTGGAAAAAAATTGTTTTCTATCCAATACTACCAATTATATGCATATCCTAGCTTCTGGGCCTGAGTAACAGGCAGTTTACTTTGGGAACCTCATTCATCCAAACTTCTGAATACTGCTCCCTAGACTTCAGAAGTTAAGGGGAAACATTTAAGTATCTTGGAATGGCCTAGTCAAAGCCCAGACCTCAATCCAATTGAGAATCTGTGGTATGACTTAAAGATACACCAGCGGAACCCCGGTGGCTAGATGTGCCAAGCTTATAGAGACATACCCCAAGAGACTTGCAGCTGTAATTGCTGCAAAAGGTGGCTCTACAAAGTATTGACTTTGGGGGGGTGAATAGTTATGCACGCTCAAGTTGTTTTTTTGTGATATTTCTAGTTTTTCACAAAAAAATATTTTGCATCTTCAAAGTGGTAGGTATGTTGTGTAAATCAATTATACAAACTCCCCCCCCCCCGCCAAAATCTATTTTAATTCCAGGTTGTAAGGCAACAAAATAGGAAAAATGCCAAGGGGGTGAATACTTTCGCAAGCCGCTGTATGCTTCAAATGTGGATTTCTTACATTGTGACTAAGTTTTCAGGTGGCATGAGATTCCATTTTTTTATCCTTTTATTGAATATTGGTTATCGGCAGATAGTACCAGTGAAATGATGCATCGGTCGGGCTCTAGTTTCAATGGTATTGTTAGACGGCTTTGAGTTATGCATTGGCAATTCCGTATGTTGTCAGTTGTCGCTCTGCGAGATTGTCATGGTAGTGTGTGTGTTCAATTACTATTTTAATTTTTTTTGCACTGCAAGACATAGAACAAAAATTAAATAACTGTGTAGGCTACATTTTTATGCCAAAGCAGTGTCCAAATAAGAAGTGTGTGTGTGTGTGTTGCAGATGGCCTGTGTGTGTGAGGATGCCTAGGTAATGCCCCCGGCGTGACTGAGGGGACACCATGTCTGACGAGGAGACCTCTGGGAGACACATGATGGAGCCCCACTGCCTCAACAGTGAGGAGGAGGATGAGAATGATGGCGATGATGAAGATGACGTCCCCGGTAGGTGGAAACTGAAAGACACACACGCATCCTGATTAAATGTTGTATAAAGAAATTCCATGAGTAGAGATGATATGATTCCGTGGGCTACAGTCCAATGATATTATGTCTGGCATGGAAAGCGTCAACGAAGATGCCTATACAACAGGTTTTAATGGGAGGAAAATACTTGTCATTGGGGAGGTGCAAGTGATTAGGAGTGATATTGAACTGATGTCATGAAAGTGGTTTGAAAACCTACAGTCATATCTTCTCAGTGGTGTGCGTCCGTGTGTTCCCCTTTCTTATTGTCTGTACCTGGCAGCATTTACACAGATGTTCGGGGTAGTCTTTGGTGGCATGACTTTACAGGAGATGAATCCTGTCTGAACTCTGTTCTGCTTCAGGAGGGGTCGGGGGGGTTAGGCAAACGTGTTACTGTTTCATAAGCTGTCATACCATCTGGTAGTGGCTGTCTTGACTGCATCAAATCCATGTAAAGAAGCTAGTTACGATAGCCAGCTAGCAAGGCTATTTTGGGCTATTTGGTGCGCTCCCTTAGCCTTGTAATTACCAGATTGCTGCTGCGCTATCAGTCTGCCCGAGAGGCATTGCACAAAACAAATTAAAAAGCGATTGGATCACTGCTTGCTACTAACTGCCTTGGCTTGAGTAAAGAAATGCCGACTGAACTGAAGCCTGTCAACAACAGTGCTTTGTGTTAGTAATCAACAAAACCACCCTGGTTGGTTTGACGAAACGTTGAGGGCTCTAGCCTCGCATCTTCCGATCTTCACCACTGAATCCTTGTAGCGAAACAGTGGATCCCCCAAAAAACTATTCCCCCCCCCCTCTCACCCAAGTGGTGGCCCATCATGTCTTTAGGAGCCCACCGGGGGCCCACCGTTGGCACGTGTTGCTAACTAAACTCAGAGGGTGACTCCCAGAAAGTGACGAGGGGATCTGTAAATCCTCCAACTTCGGGACACACTTGTGTCTTGAATGAAGCAGTTCAATAGGTAATAAAACAAACATGAATATTAAATGAACAAATTCCCAGTTTTACAAGCTACAGTGCATTCGGAAAGTAGTCGGACCCCTTGGCTTTTTCCACGTTTTGTTATGTTACAGCCTTAGTCTACAATGGATTAAATACATACAAATATATCTACACACAATAACACAATAACAGGTTTAGAATTTTTGGCAAATGTATTTAAAAAAAAAAAAAAAACAGAATTACCTTTTTTTCATAAGTATTCAGACACTCTGCTATGAGACTCGAAATTGAGCTCAGGTGCATCATGTTTCCATTGATCATCCTTGAGATGTTTCTAGAAATTGATTGGAGTCCACCTGTGGTAAATTCAATTGATTTGGATATGACTTCTTCCATTTAAGAATGGAGACCACTGAGCTCAATTTCGAGTCTCATAGCAAAGGGTCTGAATACTTATGTAAATAAGGCATTTCTGTTTTTTTTATTTCTAAAAACCAGTTTTTGGTTGTAAATTGATGAGGGAAAATGTAATTGAATCCATTTTAGAATAAGGCTGTAACGTAACAATGTGGAAAAAAGGCATGGGGCCTGAATGCGCTGTATGTAGCAATGTCACGTTTATTTAATTCAGGAAAAGCCTTTTCATTGTTTGTATAGTTTGTTTTTTAAAAATTATATATATTCTGGCAAGTAATCAAAGTCGAATACTAATGTCTACATTCGGATATTCTCTTAATTAATTAACCGTGCTCATACCTATGAGAGAGAGGGTAGGGTGTCCAATGAAATATTCATATTTTGACCAATGGGTAAAAAAAAAACAATGGTCCAAAACCTCATGTCTTTGTCATAATCCGTTCAAATGTTATTGGAGTTTTTACCCTTGTATGATGGCTCAAATTCAGGTGACTAAATCAATGGAGGCCAGAGAGAAAAAAGTGGTTCAAATGAAAGAAAATTCAGCTTGGCTGGATGCTGTGCGAGAATAAAGGCTACTTTACAGGCTCAACATGTCCAGTCCTAAAAGTTGCTGCGAGAAAGCTGCACTGCTCTGTCAACAGAGCTCGGTGCTTATTATCGCATGTATTAGGTTACGAAATCTGACTTTTTGGATATACTGGTAATGCAATGGTAGAAAGTCCCCACTGAAAGTTTCAGAACGTGAATAATCATATTTGTCTTGTTTAAAATGCATTTTAAACATCAGTAAGTTGAAATTCATCACCAAAGCGCAATTTCACCCACTCTGGGCAGTTATTTCCCTCTCCTACCCTCTCTGTGCTGCTCACTCCCTGGGTTGTGGTGACATTCACACAGCCGTTTTTGTCTATGTCACTGTGACACTGCGTTATGAGAGACAGCCCTCTACCCCTCGCCTCCTCCGGTTCTCTTTGTGTCTGCGCAACTATGCCTCATTCAGCCGTACAGCTCTACTGCAGCACGCGGGCGCTCACACGCGCACAGCGACCTTAAGCATCAGAGTTGGGTTTAATAATAGAGTTTGTCTGTGTGTTCGGTTCTTTGTCATGTTTTGTTATAGAAATAGTTGGTTCACAGTCAGGAAAAGGGATTGCCCTCAATATTAGGACTGGGAATTTCCAGGGACCTCACGATACGATACTTAGGTGTCGATACGATGTGCATTGCCATTCGTTACAGTGATTTTATCGCGATTCGATGTAGTAAACATATCGCTTACCATATGTCTGCTGCAGAGAGACGAGAACATGAGAGAAAGAGTTTTGATCAGTCAGGGAAATTAAAGGGGCTGAAAACAAATTGGCTCCCTATTAAAAAAAAGAAGACCGAGAACAATCTATGAAGGGAATATACTGGAGGTTTGGTGCAGGTACCACCCAACTAGCGCAAAAATGATATCCCAATATGTAACTATTAAAAAAAGAAAACATATGCATAACTACTCAACATGTAGGCTAGCTACTGTACTTTAACTCTGCTCAGTGTCAGGACTTATGCACTCTCACACTCCTACTTACTCTGACACACACACACATACGTCAGACATATGTACACATTACGTAACCCTACTCCCCGTCTGTGCTCTATGCCCCGGCCTGTCTGGATGTTAACATATTGCTGTAGGATTAAGGTCACTAGTACCAACGGCAGGCCCGGGGAAGTGAGGATCACTTCCTCCCTCTGCCATCTCCATGCTAACTCTATATATGTCTAATTTCTTCCTATTCCTGTCTTTTGGTTACCAGATATCTATCCATATAGCCGCAAGCAGGTGCTGCACTGATCCATCTTCTTCAACACGACAACATGGCATTTAACGTGCTTAGGGTTGTGTAATTCTACTTACATTCCCCAAATTCCCAGGTTTTTCCTGAAATCCTGGTTGGAGGATTCCAGATTTCCTGCTTATTCCTTCTTGATTCTGGGAATCTTCCAATCGGGATTTTGGAAAAACTTAAGACCTTTGGGAAAGTTAACCAGAACTTTCGAACCCTAAACATGATTCGGTCGAATAGTTTTATTGTGGCTTCCAGTCAGCGTGGTGCAGAAATACACTTTCAGGACACACCTTAAAAAGTGATTGGTGCCGTTTTGAAAACAGAATTGCTTGTGTTTAAACGTTTAAAACATTTCCTGGGAAAATCACTGGTATACCGTAAAGGTCTCCAAGCTGCAGAGCAAGGTTCTTGACCTCGTTCATAACATATCATGTACCCTCAGGTCAGCACAGTCTCTTTCTTTAACTAAACATGAAAACGCTCTCAAAATAGTCTTCTGAGCCACATGATACATGTATCAACTATCATGTTGCCATTCACCTGTAGCTGTATGAGTCTGGGAATTGGGCCTATTTTTTCCCATCAAGTCAAATACAATTCCACACCATCCTTGGCATTTGTTATTTTATTAGGATAACTATTAGCTGTTGTAAAAGCAGCAGCTACTCTTCCTGGGGTCCACACAGAACATGACACATGACACAATACTCAACATTAATAGACAAGAATAGCTCAGAATTGGACAGAAAAACAGAAGATTTGTTATTGAAGGCACACACAGCCTACATATCAATACATGCACACAAATGATCTAGGTGAAATAGGGGAGAGGCGTTGTGTCGCGGGGTGTTGCTTTATCTGTTTCTTTGCTGCTTATTTGAGCAATATGAGATGGAAGGTAGTTCCATGCAATAATGGCTCGATATAATACTGTATGCTTTCTTGAAATTGTTCTGTATTTTTGGACTGTGAAAAGACCCCTGGTGGCATGTCTGTTGGGGTAAGTGTGTGTGTGTGTCAGAGCTGTGTGTAAATTGACTACGCAAACAATTTGGGATTTAACACGTTCATGTTTCTTATAAAAAGTAACCGTCAGTCTCTCCTCAACTCTTAACCAAGAGAGACTGGCATGCATAGAATTTACATCAGCCCTCTGATTACAATGAAGAACAAGACGTGCCTCTCTGTTCTGGGCCAGCCGCAGATTAATTAGGTCTTTCCTTGCCGCACTGGACCACACGACTGGAGAATAATGAAGATTAGACAAAACTAGAGCCTGCAGAACTTGCTTTTTGGTGTGGTGTCAAAAAAAAGCACAGCGTCGCTTACAAGCACACCACTTACAAGCACACCACTTACAAGCACACCACTTACAAGCACACCACTTACAAGCACACCACTTACAAGCACACCACTTACAAGCACACCACTTACAAGCACACCACTTACAAGCACACCACTTACAAGCACACCACTTACAAGCACACCACTTACAAGCACACCACTTACAAGCACACCACTTACAAGCACACCAACATGTGTTGATGATATCTATCTTAGACCATGGAAGGTGGAGCATCACAGAGAACATGGTGTCTTTTGGGGCCATGTAACTAACGTGACATATTTCCTGTTATGTTCTTTTTGAGCCAACACTGCGCACACACACACACACACACACACACACAGAGAGAGAGAGAGAGGGAGCTTAGTGCATGTGTTTGTCATAATTGGGGCAGCAACAGTCTATGTTAGCATTTGACTCATGCATGCTGGCCAATTAACTGTTCGTACTCCTATGTTACTTGAATGAGCATATTTAATCTGGGCTCTGAAGTGTATTTTGTGCTCTTTCTCCCTCCTTCCTCTCCTCTCTCTCTCGGGTAATAGTCACAGAGCACCGTCACCCATGCCACCCGCTCTCTGTGCTGTTACTGTCGCCATAACAACCAGAGCCTGGACGCTCTCTCTCTCTGTCTCTCTCCCCCTTTCTCAAAGTCGTGAGCATACTTGTTTTTCTCCCTCTCTCTCTGTATACCTGTTTTGTCTTCTTGACCAACCCTTTTGCTACGATACCTTCACAACGCTCCCACGGGAAGTTCCGTTCAAACTTCTCTCCTCTTTCTTTTCTCCCATCCCTCTCCCCCGTCTGCCTTTTAGTTCCCTTGTGTTGGTGTGAGAGCTCAGCTCTGTGAGGTGTGCCCATTTCCCCCTGTGCTGTGGCCCTCCTTCCCTCTCTGTGTACCCTGAACCCTGTCCCCCAGAATGTTTTATGCAACCAGGCCCGGGCTCAGCTCCATAGTTTTAACATTTCTTCACTGCCTACTCACCCAGCTGAGACATACCGTTCAAAACAACACCGACAGCCACACGTTGAGGCAGTGGAAATGTACAGGTAGGGTGGCAGCGGAGGTCAGACAGGCACAAAAGGTTTGCCAGAAACAAAGTATAGAGTGACTGGCTGTGTGAAGCAGGGGGACAGGCTTGCAGGCATGGAGGGAGAGGAGCAAACGAGCAGAGTGTACAGGCATCCCCACCCCCTGGTTCCCGTGGAGCAGCACGGAGCTGCAGCAGATGCACCACTGTCCAGTGAACCACAGGAGCCATTGGTTCAACATTTGACTTTGAAACGAATAGTCGAGGGTGGCTGAGAGCAGCTGAAAATATCCTGTTGACGAGACCAGGTGGAGGCTCTGTACAAGGTGTTTATATATTGTGAGGCCATGGATGTGCAAATTGTTCAGACAAGCGCACACGCGTGTAAGTCTACTGCATTATTTGGTGGCAGATTTGTTTCATTTAAACGCCCCAAAAGACTCTTTCACAAGCACTAGTTGGGCTTTTCATGATTGCAGAAAGCACACCCAGAGCTGGTTCCTCGGCCCAGCAGCAGCTCTTGTTTTTGGGTCAAGTTTTGTGTGTGTGTGTGTGTGTGTGTGTGTGTGTGTGTGTGTGTGAGAGAGAGCCCTGGATACTGGGTGAGCAGATGGGAACAAGAGGGATGGGGGACTGGAGACACAGCTGGACCTGGGGATAACGTAATGATTGAACAGACTGGCAGGGCAGGTACTACAAAGGCTGTGTCACGCTGTCACTGTCACAAAATAGCTGCTCCACATCTAAGAATATAGCTGTTTTATGTGCGTGTGTGTGCTCAATGTTTTGCACTTGTCATCAGGGCTCTATATTAAACATTGTCATTGGTAGCAGTGGTTCTCCCAATTTATAAAAGTTAGGAGGACGACATAATATTTAGCAGCACCAGAAAATATTGTTGTAATCGATTGAGGAATATCCTAATTGGTGCTATAGCTACTTCTGAGGCACATGTTGTGCTCTAGAAACTAGTATGTGACCCTGTAAATATATATGTTGACACAAATACCAGTCGTTTGTGGACTATTAGGTTTCTACATTGTGAAAAGCACAATCTTCCATAAAAATGTTAAGTCTATTTAAGAACATTGTTAGTAGGTGAAGACATGCGAGACATCTGTTATTCATTCATTGCTATGATCATTGATCTCCTGAAGAAGCTATCCCTTTTCCTTTCTTCCTGTGCCCCCAAACGTTCGGATGTCGCCTCCTAGCAAAGTTACCAGGTTGTTAGCTAGCTAGCTATTGAGGTAATGTGACTGAACAAGGCGTAAACAAATGGCCCATGGGGGGGAAAAAAAGTAATATGGCCAGCCAATCTGCCGTAGAAAGAACAAATGTTGCGTCTGTAATACGGGTCATCTCTTTTGAACCGTTTGTGTTAGAAACAAGCCGTTGTCGCTGTAGTAATGGCACAACCATGATGCTAATGACTATGCGCAACAACAACAAAAATCTCTAAAGCACTGAAGTCTAATCGTTACTATTATTATCTCGTGCTCCTATATGAAACATCCATTTTGTAGAGAAAAAATATTTAGGTGCAAATGCAATCCAAAATGGTCCCACATTAGAGCCCTGTTACACGCACGTGTGTGTGTGTGTGTGGTTCTTTAGTGTGTCTGTTGGGAGGAAATAGTAGGGAAGTCTGTTTTGTACAGCAGTAAACAAATCCAGCACATTGTTTTGTCCCTGCTTTCCTTTTGCTATGTCACTCAATGGGTACATTCTGACTTGGATTGAAATGTTGTTTATAAGTGTCAATTACTCAGTCCATGCCTCCCTTTCATTTGCTGAGACTGTGTAAACAGAGAGAAATGTGAGCTAAAAGACTTGCGCAAAGTCAAGGCGTGTCTATGGAAATGTGTGTTAGTGTTGCTACTCTTTGGGACGTGAGGAAATACACTCAAAAACAATGTTTGGGTATTTTTTTGTCATTAGTCCACTTTTGATACAGTCCCAACATGTTTTGCATGTCAGTGGTCAAGTTTTCAAGATATTGGACTTTCAAGATGAAAGCTGTCACCAGCCCACATCATATGAAAATAACAAAAGATAATACATCACCCAAAAACTATCAAGCTAGCAACCTTCACAGGTCTGGTTCTACCTTTTCTTTCCTCTCCTCCTTCCTCTCTTGATTCTAGCTCTTTCTTCCACAAGGTGGGGACTGGAGTGTAAAGATGTGGGTTACTGTTTGCAGCCTCCACATGTGTGTGGTGTGTGTGTGTGTGTGTTGGAAATTGATCTGGGTAAACTGGATGGGTTTGTGTGTTTTGAAAGGGTCCCGTGATCGAAGTCCGCTGCATTGTTTTGAACGTCCCCCTTTCCTTCCTTATTCCCTCGTTCCCCCTGTCTGAATGAACTCTCTTACCTCTGTTACCTAAGGCAGCCTTGCTAAGGGGGAGGTGTCTGCTGACGACATACTGACACTACCGGTGGAAGGGGGGGTTTGTGACTGGCAGGCAGGGCCGGGCTGCTTTCAGCGCCTTATCGTTTTATAATGGTCCCAATAGCCTTCTGTCCTTTGTGGCGGTGGCCCTGGTTACAGAACCATGCTCTCTATTCTTTGTGAGACTGGGGCAGCATGGCAGAGGCAGAATAGAGCTGACACGGATACTCTGGCTTCACAAGAGGACAGACATGAAACCCATTCCAGAGTAGGAGTATATCATCGTTCATACAGAGATGATGGGTAAGTGTCTAAATCCTGAGTAAGGGGGAGTCTGGCTCTAGCAAGAGCTGAATGGCAGTGGAGAGGTTTTATCATATTGTCAGGTTTTGGTATACTTTTTATGTTTACCACTTAGTCTTTGAGAGTTTCTCTAAGCTTGAGCATCTTTTGGACTTTCTTTCCAACCTTCAATAGTCTATATATGCGTACATAGACACACACACACACCCCCACCCCCCACTAGGGGCCCGGCTCCAGCATGAGCGCTTATGTAAGGAGTTTTTAGTAGTTTCCTGGTTGCTGTGAGCCTGACTCACAACTCACATTGCCAGCCGCTCACGGGTTCAGTAAGTCAGTCGGAAAAACATCTCATCAGATAAACAGATAGCGACAGAGACAAAGGTAAACAAGAAGATCGGTTCTGCCTTACAGCTTTGAGGCAGACTTTTTCAACTAGAGGAAGTGTGTTAGTGAGTTCGGGAGCAGACAGCGGTACTTGGACTCAGACCATCTATTTCCTCACCATCAGAGCAGGGGAACGGAGAGGGAGACTACTCAGAGAGGGGCAAACTGCACGCCTGCTACACGCTCTCTGGACACCCCACACACCCCTCACGGAGACGAAGCATGTTGCTGCTGGAAGAGTCGGAGACCTTTACAGGTAGGCGATCCCCTGAACCCCGCTGCCACACTGACCCTTCTCTGTGCGAGCGTCACTGACCCTTATGACCGCAGCAAGTCGGGGTGATGTCTGAGGAGGACACTTCGAATGAATAAATGATGACCCGGAAAAAGAGGTGTGGATGGATTATTTGTTGTGAGTGAGAAATGGTGATGATTTAACAAGGGTGTTTTTACATTGTGGTTACTGTCTGTGAATTGGAGTTGTTTTGTAAGTGTGGCACCAGCGTTGTGTAACGCTCCCTACTTATGCATTAGTTTGACACCCGCTAGCCTTTCATTCTTTCTCTTCACTCTCATATTGTTCCCTGTTGGGGAGCACTTCCGTTTGTTTGATCTGGGGGCTATTTGATTGACTGTTTCTATGGTAACCTAAACAAGTGGGAGGATTAGTGTTAGATTAAACTGGTAGTAGTCTGGCTGGGTGCAGCATTAGGAGCGACACATGGTCAACTACAACAACCATGTTTTTATACACGACAGCCCACATCATACAGGGATGTGGCCACGTTGTTTCTATACGATTGGTAGCCTTCTATTACTGGTAGCCTGTGGTTCGGTCTCGTTATCCTCTTCTTTCTGTCCATTCCTCTGGTTTTGGTAGTTGATTGGATGGACAGTTGTGTTGTGATCCCAGTGGGGCCACCTCCTAGATGGTCATGGGGGAATTTTCCATTAGGGTATGAACGTTTTAAACGAAAGTGTAATCATTAACGTGGAGAAAAATCCCTGACTGAAAAATATACAGTACCAGTCAAAAGTTTGGAGACGCCTACTCATTCCAGGGTTTTTCTTTTTCTACATCGTAGAATAATAGCAAAGACATAAACAATGAAATAACATATATGGAATCATGTAGTAACCAAAAACGTGTTAAACAAATCAAAATATATTTGCGATCCTTTAAAGTAGCCACTCTTTGCCTTGATGACAGCTTTGTACAGGCTTGGCATTCTCTCAACCAGCTTCTCCTGGAATGCTTTTCCAACAGTCTCGAAGGAGTTCCCACATATGCTGAGCACTTGTTGGCTGCTTTTCCTTCACTCTGTGGTCCAACTCATCCCAAACCATCTCATTTGGGTTGAGGTTGTGTGACTGTGGAGGCCAGGTCATCTGATACAGCACTCATCACTCTCCTCCTTGGTCAAATAGCCCTTAAACGGCCTGGAGGTGTGTTGGGTCATTGTCCTGTTGAAAAGCAAATGATAGTCCCACTAAGCGCAAACCAGATGGGATGTTGCTGCGGAATGCTGTGGTAGCCATGCTGGTTAAGCATGCCTTGAATAAATTAGACTGTCACCTTGAATCAATTTAGACCATTAGCACCATCACACCTCCTCCTCCATGCTTCATGGTGGGAACCACACATGCGGACATCATCCGTTCACTTACTCTGCGTCTCACAAAGACACTGCGGTTGGAACCAAAAATCTCAAATTTGGACTCATCAGACCAAAGGACAGATTTCCACTGGTCTAATGTCCAAAAAGTTCAAATGATTGAGTGACCCGGTTGGTGCAATGAGCAGAGTGTGCTGTGGTGTGTAGGGGGGCTATGGAAAGTCGCTGGGGTGGTTAGGTGTGATTAATTTGGGTTTCCATTAAAGTGGGGGGAAAAACACATCTGATCTGTGAATAACGTGATGCGCCTCAGCTTGTAAAATTTGATTTAGATTTATAAGGGCGGGTCAAGTTTACCGTTGAAGCTGCTTCACTCAACTCTGCCTCACGACCCACCACTACGGCGTTTAGTTAGCTTCTTAGCTACCTGTAAAAAGCATTAGCGGTATTCGCCTTAGCCTATTTAGCTAGCTCGAACCAGCTAATCTGCCACTGCCAAGATGGATATCAGAAATTGGCTTCGTCAAAGCACCCAAGCCAAAGGAAAGGAGCGCAATGAGCAGCAGCATCAAACCGCCCGAGGCCACCGCCAAGCCCAGCAGCGACGAGTGCAGAGCCTGCCCACCCTTCCACAAGCACCGCTAGGATAATGGTGCCACAGCCCCCTCTACTTCCGACTGTTCCTGATGATCTTGGAACAGAGGAGCCAGCCCAGGTTTGCCTAGAATCCTATCCTAGCCGCAGGTTTTCTGTCGGAAAACATTCGTTTAATAGCAACTGGCTCATAGGAAGATGAGAAACGTTCGGTCTCTGAGGGTTGTTTCCTACGGAAGCAATTGTAAAACACACAAGAACAACTTGCTTGGGGCTGTTGAAATTGCTGCACTCACACACACACCCTGTTTTAGGGGAAGGGCTGTCATACGTTGTTGATGGCAATAGAACATATGGTTTTGTTTGTGAATACCGAATCTAAATTGTACAAATCAGTCTGTTTTGTCGGTGGTTTATGATTGGGTGTGTACATGATTAGGTGAATGATGAGGTGTGTTTGTGTGTACGGAACGCGCAGTTCTTGTGATTATGTAACAGCCAGAGGCTGCCGTTACATAAGCTTCCCTCTACCTTCGTCCATGATCATTGCACTGGTGGCCTGTGTGTGTCAACAGAAGTAAGAAATGGAGACAGCAAATGGGTCATCCTCCTGTGCTTCCTTGCCACGGGGTGGTAAGCGCAGGGAGAGGGGCAGAACCCGTTGAGCTCATAGATTTCAATACAGCCTATTGACCACTTTCTTAGCCCTTCTTTGTTCACAGCTGCAGTACTCCGAGATCTTCCAAGTTGGCACATCTTGACCTTTCTCACTTCGAACTTACACAGGAAGCCTTCTATTAGGTTGATACTGATTTGTGTCTTTTGTGAATAATCTCCTCCGGCTCACATGGTCCGTGTGTAATTTATACCCACTTGAGAGTTAATCAAGCGTATTGCAATTTCTGGTTAGTGCCTGTCTGGTAAATCCTTTGGCCTGATGTGAAACTGATGACAACCTCCTGAAAAGTTGGCCTGTATTGAAGCTTCCAGCAGTCTTCCTGCTCTGTGCCCTGTAGTCGCTCAGGGAACATGTGTTGCTGCTGTGATGCTGAGCACAGGATCTTCTCTCTGGTTTTTGTAGTAAAACTCACTCGTGCGCTGGATTGAGCGTAATCTATAATCTCTTTTAACTGACGTAGATGGAGAGAGGGAGACCGCTCTAGTAGGGCCATTTTTTTTCTCCTCCTTTTTCAGTGGGTCAGTTCACTCACCCTTTTTTAAAATGTGTGTGTGTGTGTGTGAATTAAATTCTCAGTGTAAAAACAAATGTCTCTCCATTTGTATCTTTTCCCTAATCAGACCTGGTCTTATTCTTTTCGGTTCCTAGTAGACCAAAAGGCGTCCTCCAGTCAGAAGCAGTGTTAGTTTATCTGATTCTGGTTTGGTGGTTTGTGGGACCTGCAGAGTTAGTCATTTCTATTCTGCGGCGTGTTCTCGCTCTGGTAAACGTTCTGGTACGGCTGCCTGGTAGCTGGTGTGACAGAGGCCAAGCCTGGAGCCTGTTGAAGAGCTGTGGAGGTGTCCGGTCTAAACCTGCAGGCTCTGGTCTTCTGGAACTGGAGTGGGTCGTTAGTCGTTGTGGTAACCCGCTCGTCCCCGATACATGCTACTAGCAACCCTGTCTACCACAGGCCCCTCTGACCCAGCCTGAGGTCTCTCGTCCCTCGTCCTCGCAGCCCCCCGCCAGGCGCGCACTGTCCTCGACATCGCCCTGCCCCTGTTTATTTGGCCTAGTCCCGCGCCGCCTGCAGACCTGTTGTGTAACTCAGTGGGTCAGAGTGAGCGTCAGCAGCAGAGTATAAAGTATCAAAATGACAAACACAAATATGTAGGCCAGGAAACAGGGCCTCTGAAACACTACACTCAAGGCATTTATGGACCTAGATCAGCACCGGTGTCACATGTCCACTCAACTCAGATGACATTCTGAAAGCCTGTGGTTTCAACCAGTGAAACTGTATTGTTCTCCATCTTTTTAAATAGCGAACATGTTTTCAGCACTTTTATTTCCATGACTGATCAAAACAAATGTCCTCTTGTCTCTCTAGAGCAGACGTATAGTGAGCAATATGTTTGGAACATCAAAATCACAGTATCGAATCGCAATACATATAGAATAAATATTGAGAATCGCAATACATATAGTATGGGCACCTAAGTGTCTTGATAATATCGTATTGTTAGGTCCCTGGGAATTCCCAGCCCTAGTTTCAACTGTTTCTCAACTCCTCACATGTTTTATCGATGGCAACACATATTTGATCTACCATAAAACTTCAGTTAATTCAAAAAAATCACTGACTACAACCGGCGCTTATTAAAGACAGGCTTCTATTTGAGCCAGGCGTGTATTTATTTACTTGCCTTTTTCTGCTCCACCTCAGACAAACGTTGAAGACGTCATTCTCTCACTCGTTTTGGATCCATTCCAAAATGTCTGGCTGTTGCCTTGCCAGAATTTTGCTCTGCGAATTTGATCACTGCTAGCTTGAGTTTGATGACGCCATGGCTAGCAACGATGATGGTTTCCAATGTTGTTGTTTTTTTAAATTTTATGCAGAGGACTGTGGGAATATCAAAGATGTGTCCATGGTAACCTTGTAAACAATTTAATTTAGATCCAGTGTTTATTTGAAACGGGTGTTTCTTTGCTGGAATGATGCCCGGCTGATTAAATGGCAAAGATGGCGATTTGAAGTTTTACTGTGTACCAACACCTACTTTCAGGGGCTTGATGTGTTGATTAGTTGCCGAAGTTGAGTCAAGTGTGGTAGAATAGATCAAATAGACTCTGTGAAATGACTGGGTTGAGAAACACTGGGTTAAAAAGTGATTGGTGAAGAGAAAGTGTTACTCTTTCGAGACCAATCATTGTCTGAGTGGCACATACAAGGGAGATCATGACAACCTCGAGCCACTGTTGTCGTCATGGCACCCCCTGGGATTCTCCAGGGCACACTGCCACTCTGGGTTGATAATTGTCTGTCTTTGGTACACGGTACTACGCACATGCTGCTACTCTGTTGTCGGCGCCGTGTGACGCTAGCCAGAGCTGCCTGTAGAGCTGCCAGTGTTACATAAACAGCCAAGCCAGTGTATCACGGTTGTGTAACCCTGTGGCTTTTTTGAAGACGCCCCTACTTTACACCCCTCCCATCCCAGAAACCCCAGCCCCTCCCATCCCAGAAACCCCAGCCCTTCCATACGAAGGAGGGGTCAGTCAGTCAGCCACAGGGGAAACAGGAGAGAGAGAGAGAGGGAGGGGGTCTGCTGCGTGTGTAAATGCGACGCTCCTTTAAGAAACACAGTATGCATACGAGTCAAATGAATGTGAAAGAGCGTGAAGTGGAAAAAATTGTCTGCATTCTCCATGCTTCTGAACTGAATTATGGCAGGAAGTTGAATGGCAGTCTGTTGTCGCTGTGGTGACCTTTTGTGTGTTAGTCAGTTTTTTGGGGGCGTTTTTTGCCTCAAATGCCTCCAATATGACCCCCCTCCCACTACCCCAGTTGCGGCTGCCTCCCTTCCCCTCCCCCCAAAGTAGACCCCTGCCCCCAGGTCCAGTGATGTCTATAGATAAGAGACAGTCTCTTCAGTCAGAGGACTAATCTCCCATTTGTACTGTAACTGTTTTCTGTGGTTGTGGAATGGAGCCAGGCAGGAGAATTATGAATGAGTGTGAATTCTCTGTATTCAGTGTATTCTCTGAAGAGGATTACTAGCTAGTGGGTTTAAGGAGACCAGAGATGCTGTTTTGGTACACTGCATTGTTCATCTCCAACTAGGCACGGCAGAATTTTCCACACAAAATAACACCACGAGCAAACAAACATACGGCTTAGTGGCGTACTGTAGGGGTAGTGGGGGAGCGCTGTACACTGTTTCCCTCAGAATGCCCTTTGTCCCCCTCCCGATCCCCAGGAAGGAAACCGTGTTGGGGGTCGGTGGTGTCGGGTCCTGAGGCCTATTCTGCGGCATTTAACTTTAATAACTGGTTCATTTCCTTGCCTCGGTTCATTTCATTCCATGGCTGTTTTACTATTTGATATCCCAGCAGTCCTTTGTCAGACCACCCCTTCCTCTAATAGGATTACTCGGGTTGGACGGCTGAGTTTGAGGGGGGGGGGTTGATTTAACCCATATCCCTGTATTATGTTCCCCAACCTTGTGTAGTAATAGTCTGTCGTGCTACAGTGTCACGCGACGCCACCGCCCCTTTTAACTCACTGGCTATTGCTATTATGATTGGACGACTGCCACGGCTCTATGTGTGTAGTGTCGTTGCCATGGAGCTAGTCCACTCCGTCCCTGCTCACAGAAACCAGGGGAGATGGTGTACTGCCATGATTTGTTCAGTACCATTCAGAAAGTTTTATTTTTTTGGTTTCCTGGGTCCAGTGTTGGGAGAATGGAACTTTAATTTTGGTTATGTAACGGTGGGTTGTGTACTGTAACATCGTGTCCCCACTGTTTGGTTGGACAGTGCTGACGTTCTCCTCAAGGTATGTGTGCGTCCACTGACAACTCACCTGGTCAGAGGCTCCTATAGCAATACTAATCCAGAATCGCTTAACGATATAGAGTGACGCTGTTAAAATTCATGTTTGGATGCCGGCTAGTTTAACTTGGCCTGATGATGCTTTGGTCTACATGGTAAAGCCTTAACATAACCTACCATCCCACACCACCCCCCTGGTGCCAATGGGTTTTGTCTTGATGGCAGGAGGGTTGGGGTAATTGAGGATCTTGATCATCAAAGCTGACCTAGCTATTAATAGGCTTAGTGCCGGCTATTGCATAAACATGCTTACTACACCGGTCACGCACATTGAGCTTGGGAGGTATCCAGATTGTTATACCTTCATACCGACCTTGTGCCATCCTGTGATATTCGTTAATACCGGCACTGAACACTAGGGGCACAATTTTTCAAACCCCACTTAGCATCTGTAATCTGAAGGTTAGCAATGCTAACAAGTACATGTCAAATCCCCATTAAAAAAAATGCTAACGAGGGCAGGGTTAACATGTTATACAGTCTCTGGCCTAAACTATTTGCAGGACAGACCTATCAGCTCATACAAGTAACTCAAAAATGCCACTCACCGTTTGCTGCACGCACAAAATAAATATTAAACAGCAAGGCTCTGCTGTTAGCAAGTCGATGCTTGATTTTGGAAGACGCTAACCACTCAACACCCTTGTAACCTTCAGGAATTTTTGAAAGATACGTTTTTTTTGTAAGTCTCCTTTTGCATGGGTTTGGCCCTGGCCCTAACACCAGGGTCATGTTCATTAAGGCATGCAACAGAAAACATTTGTTTTCAGAATGATCTGTTTGTCTGTTTTCTTCCCTTTTTTTAACCTTTGACCCAGTGCAGGGAGGGGGGAGTTACTGGTGATGTAGAGCAAGGACTGATAAAATGCCTGGCAATCGACAAAGGGTTTGCTTCCTACAGAAGGGTCATTTTAAGCTATGATCCGTCCCAGAGAGAATTTTGACTACTGTAATTTTACAGGGTCTGTAACGGAGGGACAAAGCCCAGATATACAACAAGTAGACTTACACACACTTTAAACAATCTTCTGGATTACATTGCGTATCCCTAAATGGTTTAATTATGTATTTCATATGGGAAGAGTTTGGTGCCCAACCTTTCAGTAACCTCTATGTACACTGAGTGTACAAAACATTAGGAACACCAGCTCTTTCCATGACATCGACTGACCAGGTGAATCCAGGTGAAAGCTATGATCCTTTGATGTCCGCTGTTAAATCCACTTCAATCAGTGTAGATGAAGGAGAGGAGACAAGTTCATTAAATATTTTTAAGCCTTGAGACATGGATTGTGTGCCATTCAGAGGGTGAATGGGCAAGACATAATATGAATGTGCCTTTGAACAGGGTATGTTAGTAGATGCCAGGTGCACAGGTTTGAGTCATTGGGTTAAAGTGCTTAAGTAACTATACTTTAAAGTACTACTTAAGTAGTTTTTGGGGTATCTGTACTTTACTATACTGTTTATATTTTTGACAACTTTTACTTCACTGTATTCCTAAAGAAAATGATGTACTTTTTACTCCTTAAATGTTCCCAGGGTGCAGTATATAGGGTACTGTTTTGACCAGGGTGCAGTGTATATTGTGCTGTTTTGACCAGGGTGCAGTGTATATTGTGCTGTTTTGACCAGGGTGCAGTGTATATGGTGCTGTTCTGACCAGGGTGCAGTGTATAGAGTGCTTTTTTGACCAGGGTGCAGTGTATAGGGTGCAGTGTATATTGTGCTGTTTTGACCAGGGTGCAGTGTATATGGTGCTGTTTTGACCAGGGTGCAGTGTATAGAGTGCTGTTTTGACCAGGGTGCAGTGTATAGGGTGCAGTGTATAGTGTGCTGTTTTGACCAGGGTGCAGTGTATATGATGCTGTTTTGACCAGGGTGCAGTGTATATGATGCTGTTTTGACCAGGGTGCAGTGTATAGGGTGCTGTTTTGACCAGGGTGCAGTGTATAGGGTGCTGTTTTGACCAGGGTGCAGTGTATATGATGCTGTTGTGACCAGGGTGCAGTGTATATGATGCTGTTTTGACCAGGGTGCAGTGTATATGGTGCTGTTTTGACCAGGGTGCAGTGTATAGGGTGCTGTTTTGACCAGGGTGCAGTGTATAGGGTGCTGTTTTGACCAGGGTGCAGTGTATAGGGTGCTGTTTTGACCAAGGTGCAGTGTATAGGGTGCTGTTTTGGATGCAACCTCAATGAAACAACAAGCTCCAGGTGTTCCTACCTCCTCAAAATCAGGTTGTAACACAAAACCAAATGAAAAAATTCACGGGGTGTGAATACTTTCTGAAGGCACTGTATTTGCTTTGTCTATTTTGCTCTTGGTTAGGTGGGTCTGGGTTGAGCTGTATTGGGTTGGATTGGGCCTGTCAGTGTTGGCTACAATGAGACAGTTGAGATGTATGTGGTTCATATTGAGAGGGGGGGGGCTGTTTATGTGGGCAGAATCTTTGACTGACAAAGCTGGTGATTTAAACCGGTCTGTCCATGAAGCACCAAAAGCCCCCCTGCCCATAACCCCAGCGCTCAGTGTTTCATAAGTGCTCCATGTTTATGAGCACTTACATAAGCACCTCAGATCTAGTCCAGAGTGCCTCCTGTCTGCAGGGAAGGAGGGCCAGACAGAGTCGTATCCAGCTCTGGCCAAGTTACTCCCTCCTAAACACAAAGGATTACTGTCTCAATGGATCTTAAATATAAATCCTTCTGGGTCTTTTTTTGAAACTGTTCTTGAATCAGTCTATACCACTCCTTCAGTGATGGAGAAATCAATGCCCTGTTATACAGCATGCCTTTCTAGGTGTTCAATCGACATACATTTTCCTTGATTTTACGTCTTGCATATCGTGATCTCCTCCCTCCTTCTCTCTCCACAGACCAGCCTCATAGCGCTCCCTTCAGCTCGGAGAATGAAGCGCAGGGAGGGGACTCTGCGAGATGGCAGTGCACCGCCCCATCTACCTCACCCTCGGGGGAGACGCCGACCCACCCCTCTCGACCGTCCTCACGGCCCGAGAGCCAAAGCCCCTCGCGGTCCCTGAGGGAAACCAAAAAGAGCTCCCTCTCCTACTCCAACAAACCCGCACACATGAGGAGGAACATCAGGTATGACCTCTTACAACATCCAATCTCGCATATATACAGAGAGCAACATCCAATATAGGCCCTTAACCAACTTCAAAGATTCAATGAACAGTGATATTCAACCATTAATTCCCTAACTTGTGATCTTAATCATCCCTACTGCACACGTAGTGCATCTAAAGCTGTGTTCTCCAGTGTTCTCTAGCCTGTCTCGCTGGTTTTCTCTCGTGAATGAAGAAGATCTCTGTATTACTCAGTCTGGCAACAAGTCAACCACGCTGCCATGAGTGGGATTATTTCCCAAGTGTTTATTACATTATTAAAGCTCTCTCTCACACACAGACAGATATACTCACAAACACCCATACGGCGATAAACAGACATGCACACAAATACACTCTAAACCAGCGTTTCCCAAACTCTGTCTTCCGGACCCCCACATTATTTATTTATTTTGTAACTTTTTTTTGTCCTGAGGGCCGAGTTTGCACTAAACACATACAGCATTAGTAATGTACTGTATCCCCATGCAATCTGGCACACTCTAGTCAGTCTGTTGGCCCTATAACAGAGATGGATGCCTGAGGCCTATTCTGAGATCTCTACTCTCCCTCTCCTCTTCTCTCTCTATCTCTCTCTCTCTCTCTCTCTCTGGGATGTAGAATGCTGTTGAGGGAGCACCAGTTGGAGGCGGTGACCAAAGCTGCCCAGCAGGAGGAGCTAGAGAGGCGGCAGAGGCTGGAGCAGCAGAGGAAGGAAGGGCACTTCCCCGTTCCACTGCTACCAGAGTACACTCCAGGTAGGACACACACACACATGATTGATAGCTAGAGGGTGAAATCAGAAATGTTTGTGTGAAATCAGAAATGTTTTTGTATTGAAATATAACATCATATAATGTCAATGTACTGACTTGATACTTAACCCACTCCGGTAACTAACCACTGAATATCTGCCTCTGTCCCCTCCAGGAGATCAGAGTGTGTCTGCTAGCGTGGCCGAACGGGACCATGTGATATGCCTGAGCACCAGTTACAGCAGCACTAATGTCTGCGAGGACAACTCCAAGGCTCTGATCACAGAAGCACACGCCCCAAAACAAGGTGAGACCCCAGTCACTATGAGACACCGATTTTTAGTATCGCTCATTAAAATGGAGACTGACTGTGGTCCTCCTGCGCCAGGCGGCCAGATTTCCATGTTTGATATGCTTGGTAATGTTACGACCCGTTTCTCTAGGTTTTCAATGTCACTCATTATACCTTATAAACAGAAATGACCTTGTGTGGGTCAGATACTTACTGTGTGTCAAGTAATGGAAATGGTCTCGCTGTAGAGTGTACTTTTTTATGAAAGTGCTTCATGAAATTAGCTCAAGATAGCATGGTTAGTTATCGACTGGGACCGGCTCTGAGCAGTCTTAGATGGATTAGCTGGCTAGAGAAGGAGAGTCGCTATAGTATAGAACTATGTAAGCTCCGGTGGGCATCGTGTGCTTTTCCTCTGCTGGCCATGACAGACACTTATTCACACAGACACACACACACACACACACCAGTCTGCTTGTGGGTATAGATCCACACCGAACAGATCCGTTCCCAATTAAAGCCAGCGGGGTGGAAGGGGGTTCATCAGAGACCGGTCTGGTGTTGCTGGGTCCTGCATATGAGGGAAGGCAGGATAAGGTGACAATGTCAGAAATGGAAGTTGGTTTATGGAGCAAATAGCTGGTTAATCCTGGTTAATGTCAGCGCCAGCCAGCCTCAGCGCCAGCCAGCCTCAGCCCGGGCAGTGCGGTGACATTTCTGCCCAGGGTTATATAAACCGTCCTCCACTACTATAATCTAACTTGTATAACCACCTATTCACCAGATTTATATAAGCCCTCTATCAACGGCTCTCCACGTCATCTATATTAAGTAATAAATAACGTTTGTTAGACTTCAGATGTGGCATGGAGGATGCCTATGTCTAACAAACGTTACTTATCACTTAATATAGATGACGTGGAGAGCCATTTAGAAGCTATGGATATTATCTTCATTTTTTGGGGCAAACCGATTTTGAGACGAGGACAGGTCAGGTGGGAACTTTTTTTTAAAGATTTGCTTACCTAAAGATACGAAGACAAATATAATGGCAGAATTATTATTTTTTTACTTTCATTTCATAGAGTTTGTGAAAACACATGCCATCTTTTGGAGAAATGGTGTTATTGAAACACAAATTATTGAATCGAATATAATATTTTGTTTATTTGTATTTTTTTTAACCTTTATTTAACTAGTCAGTTAAGAACAAATTCTTATTTTCAATGACGGCCTAGGAACAGTGGGTTAACTGCCTGTTCAGGGGCAGAACGACAGATTTTTACCTTGTCAGCTCGGGGATTGAACTTGCAACCTTTCGGCTGCTAGGGGTATTATATGCATCAGGGATGGGCAACTTTGATGTGGGTGGGGGCCACCAAAAAACGGAACTCATCATGAGGGGCCACAGAGGCTCACCAGCAAAACATTTTAGCGGCCCCCCTCCTTTCATTGTAAAGATCATTTCCTGCAATTCTACACGTTTTTCTATCGGGTGCTGTTTTTAATATAACTGATGATCAATGGGGCCCAACCCGGTTGCCAAGTTGCCCATCCCTGATGTAGATGTATATTAACCGTTTCTCCATTTCCATCTACAATACTAACAAAAACACTGTGTCCCTCTTTTTCTTTTCCCTTTCTCAACCGTAGACGTGATCGAGCTGAGCTCCGACGAGGACGACGCCCTACAGATCAGCAGCGAGTCCACCAATGAGGAGGAGGAGGACCGGTCGGCGGCACCCGAGGCGACCGGCGCCCACGCAAACGACGCTGTGAACCAACCGGACGCCCAGGGGCGTGTCTTGGTCAACCTGAACCACCCAACCGAGGAGGCAGACCTGTTCCTCTCCCCTCAGCTGGCCCGGGTCGTCAAACCTCATCAGGTACAACTGACTCAGTACAGACATGGATTTTCTCGTTAACACAGGCAGCCTAGCAGTTAGTATAGGGACCGTTTCCCTGATCCATATTAAGCCTAAAAAGCACTTTCAATGAAGTTTGTCTGTCTCTGAGGAAACCCCATGGAGACGAACCATTGTATACAATGCAGTCAAACAAATGCACTAATTTTAATGAGTTGAATCTAATGATCCCACTTCTTCTGTCTCTCTCTCTCTCTCTCGCCCTTTTCTCTGTCAGATTGGTGGGATCCGTTTCCTCTATGACAACCTGGTTGAGTCTCTGGAGCGCTATGAGAGCAGTGGTGGCTTCGGCTGTATCCTGGCCCACAGCATGGGCCTGGGCAAGACCCTGCAGGTCATCTCCTTCATAGACGTTGTGCTCAGACACACCCAGGCCCACACTGTGCTCGCCATCGTGCCTGTGAGTGACTTCCTGTACTCTGTTCTCTCTCTGCGTTCGGTGTTCCCTTTGTAATCAAATCGAATGTTATTCGTCACATGCGTTGTAAACAACAGGGGTGGACTAACAGTGATATGCCTCCTTGCGTTCATACCGGATGTAGCTTGTGATCTCTTGACTGAGAATTTACTCTTCCTCTCTCTCACACTCTTTCTCTCTCTCTATATATATTTTTATATAGGTCAACACGCTACAGAACTGGCTGGCCGAGTTTAACCTCTGGGTCCCGACCTTTGATGCGCTACCCATGGACGTGGACCCCACCCAGGTCTCCCCGCGCACCTTCAAGGTCCACATCCTGAACGACGAGCACAAGTGAGTTTCCCGTCCTCTCTGGGAACGGAGATATCCCATTCCCTCCTCTTTAAAAGCTGAAGCCGCCTTAGGCTTGATCATGGTTTTGTGTTTGTGCGGGACTAGAAATGATTCACTCATAGCCCTCGCTCTGCTTAAGTGTTCTGCGTCACACAACTGCCTAAGATATGGCTCTAGCACTCCACTGCTGTGTATCAAGTGTGTGGCTTTCCATCGCACACAGCTTGGCACACACACACTACTGCTCTCCTGCAGACTTGTCATAGCAGTTGACCCAGTGACCTAATCGCTTCCTCTGCTCCATCCCTATCTTTCTCTCCCTTTCTTGCTGTTCCTCATCCTGTCCTCTATCAACCCCTCCCTTCCTCGCTCCCTCCCTCTCTGTGAGTGAAGTGAAGCTGAGTCTTTGGCATCTGGCTCTATAATTTTTTTCCATGTGTTAATAAGTCTCTCTGTAAGCCTGGCCGCGCTCATCAGACAAACCACACAGTGTTGCAGAGTTATCAGTCAATGATCCCGACTGTACAGGAACCAGGGAAATGTTTGTTTAAAAAAAAAAAATGTATTCATAAATAGATGCACAAACACGACTCCTCTATCGCCCAAGTGTGTCACTACTTCCAGTCTACTTAAATGTGTCAAAATGGCTGTGCTGTTATGTGTCGAACATTGTCACTGATGTGCTATCTCTCTTTTCCTCTGTTCTCTCTGCTCTTTCTCTCTCTGCTCTCTCTGTGCTCTCTTTCTTTCTGTGTGCGTTCCGTCGTCTTCTTCTTTTCTTAGAACCACGACCACCAGAGCGAAGGTGATCTCTGACTGGTCGCGGGACGGCGGCGTGCTCCTGATGGGATATGAGATGTATCGCCTGCTGTCCCTGAAGAAGAGCTTTGTGGCGGGCCGGAAGAAGTCCAAGAAGGCCCAAGGACCGGTGGTCATCGACCTGGACGAAGAGGACCGGCATCAGGAGCTCCTCAAAGGTCAGTAGGTCAAAGGGCACGGTCTGCACTTTTCAGACCATGGCAGCTTTTCTTACATCAACGCAAGGCCGTCTGCACACAAGGCTTTTTCTCGATCTAATGTGTCACCCTTTGTTAGAACCCATGTTACTGTAGATAACAGTCACACAGTAGCTCCGTCACTTTAGCATGACTCACAGCTGCCATTTATGAGTGACTCAGATAACATGAGTCACATAGATGAATTTGAACATAAAGTAATTGCTTGGATCGTACTCCTACATACACATCTTCAGGGCTACCATTTGTACCTGAAATGGCTCTTAACTTGACACCCCCCTCTCTTCCTCCTCTACCCTCCTGTAGGCATAGAGAAGGCCCTGTCTCGCCCCGGCCCGGACTTGGTGATCTGTGACGAGGGCCACCGCATTAAGAACTGCCACGCCAGCACCTCGCAGGCCCTGAAGAACATCCGTACCCGGCGGCGTGTGGTCCTCACGGGGTACCCCCTCCAGAACAACCTGATAGAGTACTGGTGCATGGTGGACTTTGTCAGGCCTGACTTCCTGGGCACCAGGCAGGAGTTCAGTAACATGTTTGAGAGGCCCATTCTGAACGGGCAGTGTGTGGACAGCACGCCGCAGGACGTCCAACTGATGAGATACCGAAGTCATGTCCTCCATAGCCTGCTGGAGGGCTTTGTCCAGAGGTGAGACTGAGAGATCTCTGGCTTGGTGCAGCTGGTTAGAACCCACATGAACTGATGCTAGTGCAGTACATCTTTTCTGGGACACTTTATAGGCCAGTTTCCCAGATGAAGTCTGTTCCTGGACTAAAAAGCACTTTCAAATAGAGATTCTAGTTGTAGTCTGGTTGTGTTTGTTCGTGAACGTGGAGACCCACAGTATACGGCAGAGATATTTGTGGTCTAACTCGGGTTGTGTTTGTTCGTGAACGTGGAGACCCACAGTATACGGCAGAGATATTTGTGGTCTAACTCGGGTTGTGTTTGTTCGTGAACGTGGAGACCCACAGTATACGGCAGAGATATTTGTGGTCTAACTCGGGTTGTGTTTGTTCGTGAACGTGGAGACCCACAGCATACGGCAGAGATATTTGTGGTCTAACTTGGGTTGTGTTTGTTCCCAGGCGTGGTCACGACGTGTTGAGAGACCAGCTCCCCTCCAAGGATGAGCACGTGATACTGGTGCGACTGTCGCCCCTGCAGAGGGCCCTCTACACAGAGTTTATGAACCGCTTCAGAGAGGCAGGCAACAGTGGCTGGCTCAGCCTCAACCCACTCAAGGCCTTCTGCGTCTGCTGCAAGGTGTGTGTGTGTGTGTGTGTGTGTGTGTGTGTGTGTCTGTCTGTCTGTTTTGGCATGCACAGGAATTAAAAACTGTTGTGAAGTACATGTATATCATATTCTGTATACATGTCCACATTTTCATTCAGACGTTATCCTAATATTGTAGTAATGTTTGCCTGCACCAGATCTGGAACCACACAGACGTGCTGTACGAGGCACTGCAGAAGGAGAATCTGGCCAATGAGCAGGACCTGGACCTGGATGACATCACCAACAGCCACGCCCGCTGCCCCGCCCCCAACCAGAAGGGCAAGACTCCGGAGGACCCCAACAGCATCGGAGGGCTGAGTCTCAACGCTCTGCAGGAGAAGGCCAATCAGGTCATCACCTACGAATGGGTACGGAGCCACACTTCACTGCCAAGCCTTTGGTTTTCCACTCCGTTTAAGTGGCAGTTGGTTGTCATCGTGGATTTATGCCGCTTGGGAAACAATTTGAGGACTGCTCATTTAGTATAGGTTTCAGTGAAAACTGGTTATTACCTGTGCACTACAATTACACTGTACTGACTTATCTCTCTCGCGCTCTCTCTGTTGCAGGCGAAGGAGATCATGTCTGACTATAAGCCAGGGATTTTGGAGAACTCTGCTAAGATGGTCCTGCTGTTCCACCTGATCGATGAGAGCGTCAGGAAGGGAGACAAGATCTTGGTCTTCAGGTCGGCACAAGGCCAAGTTTGACTATTTTGTTCACTGTTTTGATCTTAAGTTTTTACAAGTTTTTCTTTTAGCCGCTTTAAAACAACTGTTGCCATGTAAAATCTTAACCGGCGGCAGGTAGCCTAGCGTCTGTGCCCTTGAGCAAGGCACTTAACCCTAATTGCTCCTGTATGTTGCTCTGGATAAAAGCGTCTGCTAAATGACGTAAATGTAAAATGGCAGCATATATAGACGGACAAACCTCATCTCAACTGGTTCAATTAGTTTGACTGTAATTTCCAAGGACCCCTCCTCACCGTATCGCCCTCTCCACTATGTCTCCTGCAGCCAGAGTTTGTCCACCCTCTCGGTCATCGAGGAGTTCTTGGCCAAGAGGCCCATACCGGCGGGCAGTGCCAGAGAGGGCCACAACCAAAACTGGCTCCGTAACCACAACTACTACCGTATGTTTTATTTGTGCTTCCCATGACTGTATTTGTGTGTGTGTACATATGCATGCATACATACAGTGCATTCGTAAATTATTCACACCCATTTTTCCACATTTTGTTACGTTATACATACAGCCTTGTTCTAAAAGGGATTTTTTTTTTAAAGATATGTTCCTCATCAATCTACACACACTAACCCATAATAACCAAGCGGGAAAACAGGTTTTTAGAAATGTTTGCAAATTTAAGAAAAGACAGATACCTTATTTACATAAGTATTCAGATCCTTTGCTATGGGACTCAAACTGGAGCTCAGGTGCCTCCTGTTTCCGTTGAACATCCTTGAGCTGTTTCTTCAACTTGATTTGGAGTTAGTGCAACAGATCACAAAACTCCCGGTTCGGATCGCGGTTTTGAGTCGCGGATGGGATCAGTATTCGGATCAGCAACAAATAAAGAGGAGACAAATATAACTTTGCTGGTATCTGGCATTCAGGTCCTCTCTAATGGCAGCCTTGACATCTCTAGTGACTGTGCCACCATTCCTCACTTAGGGCCACGGATTGTAGAATCCTTGTTTTCAGAGGTAGGATCATGGACACAGACAGTTTCTGTGCTCAATAGGGTTGAGTTTTGAGGGGTTTGAGCTCCTGGAGGACCTCCTCTGCCACGTTCACGTCATCATCAGACAAGGTGACGATGTCTTAATGTTTTTTTCAGGGTCTTGTCTGTCACTGCCGCTCAAGATGGCTCTCCAACATGTCATAAGTGGAGGTCCATCTTGTTGTGACATGGTGTCTGAGCTTGTGGGTCGGTAGCTGTAACATTTCCTGCTTGGTCTCAAGCACATGAGCGGCTGTTGTGCTTCGGTGGAAAGAGGAAACCACGTTCCTGATCCTCCCAAGGGGGCGGTCCTGGTTCACTGAGATTCCCCTTTGGGATGCTAAATTGATCACATGTGCAAAGCAAGCTATGTGTGGCCCCAGTCCAGCCTCTATCACTGCATTTATTTGGTGGTTGGGATATTGCTATCGGGCCTCTCTAGCTTGCACTCTGCTACTGCTCCTAGCAGTACCTGTGCCAGATTTGTGCCTGTGTGACTCATAGAAGGGGCCTGTCTGTAGCACCGGACTTCATCTCCCACTCCTCTGTGGAGTAGTGAGCAGTCACAGTCACATAGCTTTCTGTTACCCTGGAGGTCCACTCCTCTATGGCGTAGTGAGCAGTCACAGTCACATAGCTTTCTGTTACCCTGGAGGTCCACTCCTCTGTGGCGTAGTGAGCAGTCAGTCACATAGCTTTCCGTTGCCCTGGAGGTCAACCCGTCTGTGGCGAGGGCAGCAGAGGATGCCTTGGATAATTCGTCGACAATTTTGATATTTTCCTATTCATAAAGATCTGGCACGATCTTCATACTGAAGTGGGTACGGTGCGCGAGGGGATTTCGTAGCGAGGCTCAAGCACATTCACCAACAGCGTATGGCCTCATGTCTGCAGCGACAAACATCCCAATAGATTTGGTGAAGGCTTCAGCCCAGTCTGAATCTGGAGCAAAGAGCTGCTTAAATGCCGCGGTGAGAAGTTGTTGTCTTCTTGGCTGAGTTGGCTCCCGTCACTGACACACCAGGGTGACGACGCTTTAAATGTGTGGCCCCGCCCGATGTATTTCCATGATCATACGGCTTTCTTGTGGCACTATGCCTACACACCCACCCTTCTTCCGTCGTCATATTTGACAGGGAAGCCAAAATTCTCCCATACATGAGACTTAAATGAAGCCAGTTCTTCAGCTCCTCCGCTAGCCACGGCTGTCATTGCGCTTTTTTTCTACGTGACCTTTTACAACGCGAGCATCCAGGATTGATTCGTTGGGATTCAACATGCCTCGTTCACGTGAACAGTACACGCAACTGCCTTTTTATAAAAAAATGTTTTAAAAAGTATCAACTCAACCTTCAGTCTTCAGAGTGAAGCACGGCATCTGTCTTGTCTTTGTCTTTTCACTGCAACTCTGCGTCGAGATTTAGGGAATTATTCCTTTACAAAGTAGTAGTGGCAGTAAAACAGTATTTCACACTATGATGGTTAAACTATGGGTTCCCGTGCGTGCCGAACCGTGTCCGAACCGTGTCCGAACCGTACGGACCACGGAGTAACTACGGTCCCTTACACCACTAATTGGAGTCCACCTGTGTAAATTCAATTGATTGGCGTGATTTGGAAAGGCACACACCTGTCTATATAAGGTCCCTCAGTTGACAGTGCATGTCAGATCAAAAACCAAGCCATGAGGTTGAAGCAATTGTCTGTAGAGCTCCGAAACAGGATTGTGTCAAGGCACAGATCTGGGGAAGGGTACCAACACATTTCTGCAGCATTGAAGGTCCCCAAGAACACGGGGACCTCCATCATTCTTAAATGAAAGAAGTCTGGAACCACCAAGACTCTCCCTAGAGCTGGCCGCCCGGGCAAACTGAGCAATCGGGGGAGAAGGGCCTTGATCAGGGAGGTGACCAAGAACCCGATGGTCACTCTGACAGAGCTCCAGAGTTCCTCTGGAAACATGGGAGAATCTTCCAGAAGGACAACCATCTCTGCAGCACTCCACCAATCAGGCCTTTATGGTAGAGTGGCCAGATGGAAGCCACCCCCAGTAAAAGGCACACGACTGCCTGCTTGGAGTTTGCCAAAAGGCACCTAAAGTACTCAAAGACCTTGAGAAACAAGATTCTCTGGTCTGATGAAAACAATATTGAACTCTTTGGCCTGAAGGCCAAGCGTCACGTCTGGGGGAAACCAGGCACCGCTCATCACCTGGCCAATACCATCCCTACGGTGAAGCATGGTGGTGGCAGCATCATGCTGTGGGGATGTTTTTCAGCGGCAAGGACTGGGAGACCAGTCAGGATTGAGGGATAGATGAACAGAGAAAATTACAGAGATCCTTGATGAAAACCTGCTCCAGGTTGAACTCTGGACTTGAACCCGATCGAAAATCTCTGGAGAGACCTGAAAATAGCTGTGCAGCGACGCTTCCTATCCAACCTGACAGAGCATGAGAGGATCTGCAAAGAAAAATGGGAGAAACTCACTAAATATAGGTGCCAAGCTTGTAGCGTCCTACCGATGAATACTGGAGGCTGTAATAACTGCCAAAGGTGCTTCAACAAAGTACTGAGTAAAGGGGTCTGAATGCTTATGTATATGTGATATTTCCGTTTTTTATTTTTAATACATTTGCCTTAAATGTCTCAACCACTGCTGTCACCACAATCTCTCTGACTCCCATTTATCCAGTGATATCTTTTACTGTAGTTATACACACGTGTTATTCAGCCTCTCCAACCCATGCTGCCGATTTTCCTATTGACTTACATTGACTATCGCCACCTGCTGGTTATCTTGGTATCTCTCCATTGTTCTTGGTGCCTGCGTGTTGGAGACCGGGGAATGACTCTTTCTATGGTTCCTTGCTTTAGGACTGGATGGGAGCACGTCTGCCTCCGAGAGAGAGAGACTCATCAACCAGTTCAACGACCCGTCCAACACCTCCACTTTGGTCTTTCTGCTTTCCACCAGGTAATAGACCTCAGGAACACACTGGCAGAAATAATTATCATTTGTTTATAATCCTGCTTCTGTACAGTCACACTAGAAACCACGTTCGTTACAAACACAATCCCTCATTCACACACACTCTCTCACTTACTCACTCACTCTCTCACACACACACAGTCACACACACACACACACACACACACAGTCTCACACATACACAGTCGTACACACACAAAACATACACACCTCAGGTCAGTGACGTGTGCTTCTCCCCATCCCCAGGGCTGGCTGCCTGGGGGTAAACCTGATCGGGGCTAACCGCGTGGTGGTTTTCGATGCCTCCTGGAACCCCTGTCACGACGCCCAGGCTGTGTGTAGAGTATACCGCTACGGCCAGAAGAAACCCTGCCACATCTTCCGCCTGGTCTGTGACTTCACCCTGGAGAAGAAGATCTACGACCGACAGATCTCCAAGCAGGGCATGTCTGGTAAGTAACCAGCTAACCAAACAAACGCATAGAATGGAATAGAATAGATACTGACTACATACGGGCTACACACTGGCCTGCCGAGTCTACTAGGCTTACTATTGCGTGAACCTCTATCGGTACTGCAGAGTCTACGCTTACCCCAAGCCCCCCCCCTGCTAGTTGCACTTCATCCGGCCAGTCCACTTCACTAGCACACACTACATCCTCTGAGCTCTGTCAGACTCTGCGAAGTCATGACTCCTCTCAGGCTAAGTGCACTCTATTGCATCCCTACTCTACTTCACGTGCACCACGGCCAAAGTGCTTTGACGCAATAGTTTTTTAAACACGATGCATCGGTCCTCTCCAATTTCAGCTTTGCTGTGCACACAAACAGAGAAGGCCCACGCTCTTAGAATTGTAGTTGAAAAATAACATCAGGTTTATTCCATTTGTTTACACAGCCAGGGTTTGCTGTATGCCAGGTTTCATGTCGCACGCCGATGCCTTTTCATTTAGCTGCTGATGGTCCTATGCACACAGGGAGGGTCTGAAGGCGCACAATCTTCTTCTCTGTATTGGTGTAGTAGACTGACTCCTTCCCTCAATCCCTCTTCTCTGCAGACCGAGTGGTGGATGACCTGAACCCCATGCTGTCGTTCACACGGCGGGAGGTGGAGTCTCTGCTGCACTTTGTGGAGGAGGAGCCTGACGTGTCACAGGTGCAGCTGCAGTCCCGCCAGGAGATGGAGGCGAGCATCAGACAGGCCTGCCAGCTCTACCCTCACTTAGTCACCAAGGTAACAGATCATCTATGTACACACTACATCAGACAGGCCTGCCAGCTCTACCCTCACTTAGTCACCTAGGTAACAGATCATCTATGTACACACTCTACATCACAGGCCTGCCAGCTCTACCCTCACTTAGTCACCAAGGTAACAGATCATCTATGTACACACTCTACATCAGACAGGCCTGCCAGCTCTACCCTCACTTAGTCACCAAGGTTAGAACTACACTAGATAAATAGATAGATCTGTGCACTCTGACTTCTAGGAAGATTTGAATCTACTTAACCCCAACATTTCTCCCAAGTTTTCACCATCATTGTAAAGCCCTAGTTATTCTGTTGCTTTGACAATGTAATCGCTGAAGATGATCATTTATTTAATGTGGTTAGTGATTCATTTTAAGGTAAAACAAAAAAAACATGTCCCTCATTTTAAGCTCAACCCTGTTACTTGAACCAAACTCTCATTTTAATACGGTGAAATTAATCCTTTAAAAAATGTTTTTAACATCTAATAGTCAAAGCATAGTGTAAAAGGAGGTGAGCCGGTTCTACTCTTTTTGGGCATTTTATGGGGTTTTGTGGTGAAAACTGAATGGGTCTAGCATTACACAGCAACCACGTTACCCATAGATATACAGGGTAGCATTTTTTAAATCAATTTGCTCTTTTTTTGTGAATCTTGCATTCAATTGCCCCTCCCTGTTACACATGACAAGCTATTATTCATTCAGTGCCTTCGGAAACTATTCAGACCCCTTGACTTTTTCCCCATTTTGTTACATTCCAGCCTTATTCTAAAATGGATACAATAAATACACATCCTCAGCAACACACACATACCCCATGATGAGAAAGTGAAAACAGGTTTTTAGAAATGTTTGCAAATGTATTAAAAATGAACAGAACTACCTTATTTACATAGGTATTCAATACTTATGTGAATGTAATATTTAAAAAAATATTTATAAATTAGCAAAAAATTCTAAACCTGTTTTTGCTCTATCATTATGGGGTATTGTGTGTAGATTGACGAGATTTTTAAAAAACTATTGAATCGATTTTAGAATAAGGCTGTAACCTAGAAAGATGTGGGAAAATTCAAGGGGGCTGAATACTTTCTGATGGCGCTGTACATATCTATAAACACCATACCTTATTAAACACTCTACCCACACCTGGTCACCAAGGTAAGAACTACAATAAAGTTCACTATTTCATATGGGATGGGTTTGGTGCCCAACTGTTAAATAACCTCTGTATCATTTATAATGAACGTACAAAACATGCTCTTTCCATGACAACCTGGATTCACCTGGTCAGTCTAACACTATGATCCCTTATTGATGTCACCTCTTAAATCCAATTCAATCACTGTATATCAGGGGTTGGCAACCTAAGGCACGTGTGCCAGCCTTGGCACGTGAGGGTATTTGCTTTGGCCACCCCCAAAAATAAAAATAAATAAATGGATATATTGTTTTATTCTACGTTGCTTGCTAAGCCATGGCTTGACGTTTATTATCTCACTAATTACATTTTTTTATCAACTGGAGAAGATCTTTGAAATTGCAATGGTATGTCAATCCTGATTTAGCCAATGGGCTTTCATGATTTTGCAAGAGTTTCATATTATTAGTTCAGCGCAAGATGACCCGCCTCGCCTCTCCCGCCAAATTCAAAACCAAGTCAGCACTGAAGACGAGAGATTAGTTTTCACGTGGCTATCAGCTAGCAAGCCTTCTTTTGTTATTTCAAAAAGTTCAGGGCGCAAAATGTCATCAGCAAAGAAAAATAAGGCAGATGTCTGCTCATTTATTTATTGCCTCTTGGACTAAGGAATATGGATAAGTTTTACTGAAGGACCGGTCTGTTTGCGCCCCTGTGTTGTAAAACTGTTGTTTGTCGGACATCAAGTGTACGACGTCATTTTGAAACGAGACCTGAGAAAAAGGTCACGGGTGAGGGGGACACGGCTGAAGGAATGCAGGGCCGTGGAGGCTTTCCTCAGCAGTTCGCAGGCGTTATTTGACGGATTGCCTAACGAAGGCACAATCATCTCATAGATCAAAGACATGCCTGCGTCTGTCAGAACTGTTGAAAGGCGCGTTACAGAGACTGTTGAATGCCCCGACGAATTGAGGCTGTTCTGAGGGCAAAGTGGGTTGCAACTCACAATTAGGAAGGTGTTCCTAATGTTTTGTACACTCAGGATATAATTATCATTTTACTCAAACTACTCTTCATGCCGGTCTCTCTAGCAACCCTTCCACCACGATTCTCTCCTGGTGGACCGGCGGGAGATGAAGCTCACCAAAGCAGAGAAGAAGGCTGCCAAAAAGAGCTACGAGGACGAGAAGCGTGCGTCGGTGCCCTACACGCGGCCCTCTTACGCCCACTACTACCCCGCCAGCGACCAGAGCCTCACCAACATCCCTGCCTTCAGCCAGCGCAACTGGTGAGATGGTCCCCCAAAGACAGACATTCTCTTAGTTCCTGTTTTCACCCGAACAATCTATTTTCTCAGTAACATACTGTACAATACTACAGTTGCTTAGTCAATGTGATACCAAGTTTTTAATTCCTTTAAACTGTTATTTTAACCCTCCACCCTCAATTTGGACTGCCAATTCACTACCCTCTCATCTTTCCTCTCCCTTGACCCCCCTTTCAGGCGCCCACCCCCTCGCCAGGATGAGAAGCCCATGGCCAGCGTCCGCCCCGTTCAGTCAACTCCAATTCCCATGTTGCCTCGCCAGGCGTCTCATGCCTCCGCCTCCACGGCAGACTCCGACTCCAGCTCGGGCTTTCCCGTCAACTACCTGCAGAAGGCAGGCGTCTTCGTCCAGAAGATCGTCACCACCACAGATATCGTGATACCAGGAACCAACAGTTCAACTGATGTCAAGGCCAGGATCAGTGCAGGAGAGAGCATCCACGTCATCAGAGGAACTAAAGGGACCTACATCAGAACCTGTGACGGGAGGATCTTTGCCATCCGTGCTGCAAGCAAGCTCAAGGCAGGGGAGGAGAACTCAGCCGTTGCACCCAAAAGTAGCAATCCCAACTCAACTCTTAGTCAGTATAAATTCTACCCGTTTGGATCTGTTTTTGAGTGCTGATGGTTTCTGTTAATCTAGACCAGAGAGCAGTATCTGACCCGTCTGTCTTCCCTCCCTCAGACACCCAGAAGGCATCGGAGGACTCGGCGAACGGCACCAGCGGCTGTGTGACTCGCCCGCTCTCCCCTGACAGCCCCGAGATCCTGAGCGAGCTCCAGAGGTACACAGCTGCAGCCGGAAACAAGATCCAGCAGCAGCAGGCCTCCAAGGCTCTGTCTGCAGGATCCTTGGAGACGGCGCTGGCAGAGAGCACCAATGGCAGCAGCGTGACCAGCCATGCCAAGCCCTGGGGAGAGACCACGGCCCAGCCCAACACAGACTCCACGGCCGCCCTGGACCTGAAGGGCACCAAGCGCAAAGCCTCCACCCCGACTGCCGACGAATGGGCCGACAACAAGCAGCTGGCCCCCGGCAAGCGCACCTCGGCCCCGTTGCCCCCCCGGGGCTTTCCCTTCACCAGGGGTTACGGCCTCCCGCCCATGGGCCTCAACCCGGCCATGCTGGGTTCCATTGAGCAACCCCTTTTCATGGGAGCTGGCTCGCCCTACTTCCAGCCCCACAGCCAGATGGGTGACCCCTGTCTCATGTTCCCCATGACCTCTGACCCCTTCGGCCTGGGTGAAGGCACCCTAACTAGCTCCTCCTCCAGGTCTTCCTCCTCCACCACTACCAGCTCCTCCTCGGCTGCCTCTGACTCGGCCTCCCTGGCTCCCTTCATGCTGGGTGCTGGTATGGCTGGCATGCTGCCCCCAGATTTCCCCATGTCCTACGGCCAGTCCGTGGGCATGTACCCTAGCTCGCTGCTCCCTGGGGGGCTCCCGGCCGCCACCCCAGGCCCCGCTGGCTCCAGCTTCCTCTCCCACTTCCCCTCCTCTGGCCTGATGGGGGCGGGGCTGGGTCGCTCTGATGCCCACGGCTCGGCAGAGAACGCTGGTAGTAGCTCAGACAGCGATGACGATGATGTCATTGAGGTGACTGGACAATGAGAGCCTCCAACCGTAGGGAGGAGGCATGTGGGTTGTAGGGGACAGATAGTGGATTGTTGGTGCTAGATCTGGAGAGGAAGGGAAGGGACAATCAAGTCCCATCCACCTCCACTAACTAGCCCTTTTTCCCATCCCAAGTGCAACATGCACGCCGTTCAGAAAATGAGTCTGTATTGGAATATAACACAAACTGGACAAAGCAACAAATCCTTATGCTGAATATCTCATTTAAAAAGAAGAAAATAGAAGAACTGAGCACCAGAGAGAACGTAGATGAAAAGGAAACGGACTTGGGGCTTCCAAAATGTTCTGTCCTGTCCTTATTCTAATCACTGAAGCGACAGCTGGGTTTGAACCTGCAGTGACCCTGAATCGCCACCAGGGTGTACTGTTTGTTCAGAAGACTGACTAATTCGCTTGGTTGTCTTCTAAAACTTTTTGCATTTTTCCAACAGTTGATGATAGACTAGGTTAATAACTGACTGACAGTAGACTAGAGTTAATAAATCAAATTGAGAGACATAGTTGGTAGTAATTATGGTATGGCACAAGATATCTGTTAGACGATATTGTTCTTGATTGTTATAATTTTCTACTGAATATTATTTTATATGGTAGTCCTACTCTAAAACTGTTTTCAAAATCAATTTGATTTGCTCTTGAATTAACTGCCAGGACAGAAGTGTTGAGTTTTTTTGAGAAATTGGATGACAATCCGAAAATGGGCGAGTCGAGACTGAAGTCAAAGAAACCGTTAGGCTCTTTGTTGGGTGAAAATCTAAGAAGTAAGAACCTTCAACTCAAAGAATGTATGCTTATTTACGCCTTTAATGCAGATCTTTGGGACAGGCGTCACTTTTGGGAAGGTCTGATTTCCACGTTTTATGTCATCTTCTGCATTTTTCTGATTTGATTGCCTTGTCTACCGGTGATGATGTGAAAACATTGCTCTTGCGAAGGGCCAACTGTCCAAAGGGACGGTGAATTGAAAATGCCTTGCCTCTGTCTCTGAATGTTACCCAGTGGGAGTAGAGAAACAGCGAGACGGGCAGTCCTAGGGACCTGGATCTCACCCATAGTCTTACTGTAGCTTCTCTAAGTGATGCAAATATGACCTGTGACACCTCTGTGTGTGTGTGTGTGTGTCTCCTTCCCTGTCTGTTTCTGCACTGGGTACCCTGCACTGGGTACTTGTCTCATAGTGGCTCGCTCTGTCTCGGTGGATAGCTTGAACACTTGTTTTCTGCTCCTTTGTCTCATCTCTGGCATATGTGATTTCAACTGGAAAAACAACCCAGGGTTCAAGGGGTCATTGTCAAACCAAAATAATTTGAGCAAATTCAAAAATAGCTGTGCCAAAAAAAACTTCAAGCACTCTCCAGAGAGGATTATTCTCTGACGCGACCAAATGTCACCAACTGCTATTGGCCTAAAGAAGAGGGTGTCTTTCGAATTTGGTCACAGAATGTTATTACTGACTTTGTTGTGAGCTTATTGTTAAGGGGGAGGGGGGGGTTAAGTGTGTGAGACCTGGTTCTGTTTAATTAATAAACAGCACTTTTCATTTTCGTTACTTCTGTTACTGCCCCTCTCATTACTTACATAGACTTACTGTCTCAATCCAACCCACTTTGGGAAGAGGGAAGGCCAGCCCACCACCTCCACCAAGTCCCTAGCCTTGAGTCTCTTCAGCAAGAGCTTTAAACTCCAATTCTTGCATTTATTACGATACCCTCGTATCATCAGACGTGTTCTTCTTTTCATTCATACCACACTTAATGTTCTTTTCTTTTTTCAATGTTTGAATTGACCAAATTCGTGTATTTATGACAGTGCATATTTATTCATTCTTATTTTAAATGTTTGTACTTTTTTTGTTCTGTTTTTGTTTGTAAGGGGATTTTTTTTTTTAATGTTCATTTTACTGGAACACGGCAATTATTGTGTTCCATGACTTGAGAAATGTGATTTATTAGACATCTGACTCAGTGTGTGAGTTTCAGAACCATCCAGTCACGGGCGGTCTAACCACTCATTAGCAGAGAGAAAATGTCACCCAGTGCTTTTTGTTTTTTGTTCATATCATCCAGATGTTCATTTGAATCTATATATCCTAATGGCAAAGTTTAATGTTCAGTTTAATGTTTTCAGTTGTTGTACCACTCAATCTTTTTCATAGCTTTCTACTTGAATTTCAGTATTTATTTATAAATCGATTCAGTCAGCCACCAACTGACTGTCCAGTAAATTCCATTTAGTTAAAAGGGATACTTCGGGAAGTTAGAGGTAGTTTTTGCGCGCCAGTGCTAACTAGCGTTGGCACAATGACAGGAAATCTATGAGTATGTGCTAGCATGGTTAGCAAAGCCTGTACAGTACATAGTTTGTGAATGGACATGTAACAATGGATGGCTTTAAGATCTTTTGTAAATAAAATAATGTTTTGAATGGCATTTCAAGTTCATTTACTTTGATAAAAACGCAAATGTTTAATCACACACTATCTTATCTTACACACAGATCCTCAAGCACTATCTGAACATAAGTAATTATTTCGCTTAACTTTTGGAGGGGACTGAGCATTGTCTAGAGACCTGTCCAGAGTCATATGCATCAGATGACATGACCTAAAATCAGATGAAGAGGGCAAAATTGAGAATAGCTGTCAGCCTAGATGACAATGCTTTTTTTTTTTTTTAAGTAGAAACAAACACGTTTGATCAAAACTGTTATCTTTACTGTTTTGTACGTAGAATGAATTTATAGTTGTTGTCTGGTGCGTGCTTTTAGTGTTTACAACAGCTTGGGTGAAATGAGCTGTCTGCCAGCCTTCAAGTTGATAATGTTGACATGTTGTGACTATGAAACGGAAGTTCTGTACGTCGACTTCGCCAGTGTATATCTTAAATTACTTAGAAGCCTTAGATTTTCATCATCAGCTATGCAAGCAGATTCTGTTCAGTTGTATCTGGGAACAAGTGCTTTTACGTGTCGTAACATTGTAAAAAAAAAAAAAATTTTAAAAGGGATTCCATGATGTCTGCTTTTTCCAGGAAGCTTGGCCACGGTGGACTGGATGTCACTTGACGTGTTAACCGCTCTTTGATGTTGTAAGCTCTGTGTTGCCGCCTGATCTATAATGTAAAGTTGTAACGGCTTGGGAATGGGAGATGCGGGCAGAGATCTGGGACTGTCACACTGCCATGGTTTTCTCTCCCCGTATGGGTCCTCTTACATGACCAAGATGCATGGACATTTGTGTGTTTTTGAATTGAAGACTCTGTTTGGGTTGCTTAACCTTGGTCTTTTACATAAACCAACCCTTTACATAAGTCAAACGTTCACAGGGATTTGGGTCATGCAAATTGTCTCCCTCACCGCCATCGTGGTTTGTCTTTTTGATTCTGTAAAAGCAGAACTGTTATTCAGAGAGATGCATCAATATTCCAAAATGCTGACATTGACATTAGAAAACACTATCCGAGCAGTACAATTGCGTCCAGTGTTGTGGTTCTTGTTCTCCATAAGGAAAGTTCCACTGAGGTATCCCAGATCCAAGCATGTCTCATCTGAGTCTCGATAAAACAGCCTTTGTCTCGTGTTTTTATCACTGTAAGTGAACAAGCGCATTATAAGTCTGCTTACTTTACACATGTTTGGGTTTGTTTGCGGGCGTGTCCATTTGTATGCCTGTCTTCAGAGGACAACGTGCAAACGCACCATTGTTCTTTGCCAGTCAAAGGTCCCTCGTGTTTTTTTGGTAGCCAGCCATTATCCACTGCATTTCCTGCCAGTGAGCTATTCACGTTATCTTGGTTTGATATCAGATCAGATTTTGCTGTGCTCTCTCTCTCTGTGATGTTTGATTCTCATAGAGTTCTGCTGGAAGAGGGCTTTGTCTTTTTTTTACACCTGAGAAATGTGAATTCTTTAGTGTAATGTTTTTTATGGCAATTAATTACTGAATAAAATGAATGTGTATGCAGTTATCCCAGTCATTTCTGTCTCTTTAATCAATGCATGTTCAACCTTATTTTACCAGGTAAGTTACCTGGGGAATAGTTACAGGGGAGAGGAGGGATGAATGACCCAGATGGAAGCTGGGGATGATTATGTGGCCTTGAGGGCCAGATTATAATTTAGCAAGGACACCAGGTTTTTACACCCCTACTCTTACAATAAGTGCCATGGGATCTTTCGTGACCACAGAGAGTCAGGACACCTGTTTTAACGTCCCATCCAAAAGACTGCATACACCGAGCAAGGTCCCCAATCACTGTCCTGGGGCATTGAGTTTGGTCTGAAAACATGAGGAAAGAGTGCCTCTAACTGGACCTCCAACACCACTTCCGGTAGCATCTGGTCTCCCATCCAGGGACTGACCACAACCAATGCTGCTTAGTTTCAAAGACAAGCCAGCAGTGGAATGCAGGGTGCTGCTGTCCATCTCCAAACATGTCAGTTTGAATACATTTGTTTTAGTAGTTAGATTAGCTTCTCACTACTCAGACAGCGAACACTCCATTTGTAGCCAGTCCAGGATCTGGCTGATCCATATATGGTGTCAGATTGGGTGGGAAAAAAAGAGGTTGGGGAATGTTGGGTCGTGAAAGTGACTTGAAGTGGAATCGTGTCGTTTTTTTGCGTTTCTGCCATTGAGGGAGCGTGCGCTCCGCACCACACGCCTGAGGACAATACCTGTGTTTTGCTTTCCTCTCCTGAGCAGGGACCTGTTGAAAGGACTGATAACTGGAGAGGCGTTAAGTGTTGAGCAGGGTCAACTGAAATGGAAGATTCCCGTTGTCCTTGACGCCCAATGTTTGTTGCGATGCAGACCCGGTGAAGAGCGTGGTGAAACAGAGAAGACACTCTCTGTACTATTGGGTTTTGATGCCGAGTCTAAAGTCAAGTTAGGATTTGTCAGTTATCCCGTGAGAGCTTTTGTCCCAAACCCATTATAGTGTTTTAGGTGTCAAGCTTATGGTCATGTGGCAGCAGTGTGTAGGAGGGAGAATCCTAGATGTGAGAAGTGTGCAGGAGGACTTGAGACATAGGAATGTGTAGTATCTTTGGAAAACGTTGTATGTTTAACTGTAGGGGTACCCACATGGTGCTGGAGATCAGAGGTGTCCAGGGAGAGAAAGGCAGGGTAAGGTTGCCAGCATCAGAGTAGTACAGAAGGTGTAGTATGCTGAGGCAGGGAAAAGAATAGTAGAGGAAGATGGGTCCAGGATGAGGGATCCTGGACCAAAACAAAAGGAAAGGGGGATACCTAGTCAGTTGTCCAACTGAATGTATTCAACTGAAATGTGACTTACACATTTAACCCAACCCCTCTGAAATCAGTAGAGTGGTAGGAATAGCATGTGCTTCAGTAGGTTTGTTTTTTGGGGCATTCATAGCCATGGTGATCAACTGTACAGGAATGGAATGAAAATCACAGAGGATAGATGTTGTGGTGGCAGCTGTAGAGAAGTACTTGGGTGTACAAGATTTTACTGTAGAAGAGTTACAAGGTGATTTAAACGATAGTGTCCCGTCCTCTTAGGCTGCTTGCCTGGTGCAGGATCAAATGGGGCCAAAGTAGTGGAATAGTGGTGAGGTTTTAATGGGTGTAGGGTTAGTTGGTAGGGCAATTTTTTCACATAGTGTAATGAATTCATACTACATGATAGTAGGCTGATGCAGAGTCAATACAGTAGGTGGTGGCATGCACCTATAATATTTATTTGCGGCCCTCCATAATGAAGAAGTTAAAAAATAATAATAATAACTGTTTCCCATAGTGCTCCAGTGCACCACGCTGGCGTGACTTGACGCTTTGTGTGTTGGTGACGGTGGCAGTGAGCCCAAGACTCCGTTTTTTGGTCAGTGTGTGTGTGAAGTGCTGGATTGTCAGTCATCTGTGATTTTATATCGGAATAACGTTGACGTAACCGAATAGGCTCTCTGACATTGTGAAGACGTCATGGATTTCGCGTGAATCTCCGATTTTTGATCACCTCGACAACATTGTTTTGAAGGCCTGTAGCTACTGCTAACTAACGTTACAGGGAAAACTCGAGCTACTGTGGCTAGCTAGCGGTGAATCCTGGGCCGAGGAAAACAAGTGAGGCGCTGGTGCTAATTGTTGTCGTTTTTGGAGTCATACTACTCAAACCCTTTAATCAAATGTTGACTGGTCGTCTTATGAATTCGAATGGTGGATATAAAACATCGTAACAAACTGTCAGACTTCTTTCCCTAGCCATTTAATAGCAACTTAGCAATAACAAGCTAACTAACTTAGCTTATTAGCTACTTATTCCAGCGCTTGCTAGCCAGCCAGCTAATGCTGAAGTATTAACTTAGCCAGCTAGCTAGCTGGTTGAAGTTCTTGGTATGATTTCTAAAGTACAGTAACTATTTAATATTTGTGATGTATGTAAGCTTCGAGTATGACACCGTTTGGTGTCAATTGAGAGTAATTCACAGGTTGCTACATATGTTAGCTTAGTAAATTAGCGCAGTTACCTATTCTTAATATCTAATCACACTAGTAAGGTGAGTTCAGTTCGGCAACTTTAAAGGGTTATAGCGAGGTAGCAAAGTTTCCCCATCAAGTGTTTTTGAACAGCAATACCATTAAAGGTTAATTTAAACCACCCATTAGCATTGATCAGTCAGATTCTTTCCCCTATGAAGCATCACTGTCGAGAGTGGATGTTGTCTGTATCAGCAGATTACGTGAGTTCTTCTTGGCTCTGCTGATTAACGGCCAACACGTGAGCAGCTGCAGGTCATACAAACTTACTGATCGGCCCTTGCGCGATACTGACAAACGACACAATGAATCGCTATCTGCCAGTTGCACGACAGCACTTCTTGGGTGCATTAACCAACACTAGCGTTGTGGTGAAGTCCATAAGTGCCATAGTGCTACTTCTGTATCTGCTCTCGTGGGCAGTTGACACTCCATACGCCCTGGGTGTGACGCCTGGCTACCTCTTCCCCCCTAACTTCTGGATCTGGACCCTGGTGACCCATGCTGTGGTGGAGCAGCATGTGTGGGGATTGGTGGCTAATGTTGGGACTGTCATGGCCTGTGGCCGGCTGTTGGAGCCTCTGTGGGGCGCCTTGGAGCTGCTAATCTTTTTTGCTGTGGTCAACATCTCTGCAGGCCTCCTGGCGGGCCTCTCCTACTTGCTCACGTACGTCGCCACCTTTGACCTGGACTACTTGTTTGCTGTGCGAGTCCATGGGGCACCAGCTTTCCTCGGGGGGGTGTTGGTGGCCCTCAAGCAGACCATGGGGGACACGACTGTGCTGCGGGTTCCACAGGTGAGGCTCAAAGCATCCCCGGCGCTGGTCCTCCTCTGCCTGGCCCTGCTACGCCTCTCTGGCCTGCTGGAGAATGCCGCACCACTGGCGGCCTACAGCTTTGGCGCCCTGGCAGGCTGGGTCTACCTGCGCTTCTACCAGAGGCACAGCCGGGGCCGTGGGGACATGTCAGACCACTTTGCCTTTGCCTCCTTCTTCCCTGAAGTGGTGCAGCCAGTGGTGGGGCTGCTGGCTGGCCTGGTGCACGCAGCCCTGGTGAAAATCAAGGTGTGCAGGAAGATGGTGAAACGCTATGACGTCGGGGCACCTTCCTCCATCACCATCAGTCTGCCGGGGGTAGATCCCCAGGACACAGAGAGGAGGAGGTGAGTGCTGTAGAGGCCCAAATAAACACACACACACACACACACACACACTCACACAGGGATCCATTACAGCACACAGACCAATATTTGTTTACCTTCATTATGTGGCTGACACACTTGCAAGCTGTCACGCATACACTATTTGCCCTCAGTTACATAGACGGCAGTTAGGCCTACATATCACCTCGCTCTGCACCTGGAGAGGATCAGTGGCTGTTTGAAAGGGACTCCGAGACACCTGCTATGCCATGATGTAATGCAAACATTTGCTCAGCCTTGCTTGGTAATGGGCAGACACGGTTTGTTTTAAAACGGACTGTCTGATCGTCTTACAGGCAGTTGGCGCTGAAGGCCCTGAACGAACGACTGAAGAAGGTGGAGGACCAGTCGGCCTGGCCGAGCATGGACGACGAAGAGGACGACGATGAGGACGAGGTTCGGGCCGACACCCCGCTGCTCTCTGGACATGAGAGAACCTCTCCAGTAGGGGGGTCTAATGGTTCCCAGAACACCACGGGACAGGAGTCCAGCATCATCAGCTTTGAGGACGCCCCCTCCAGCTCATAACAGACACACTGATACACACTCAGCTATACTAAGTTTTGAATAGCACACACACTACAGTGACTACACCCCCCCACACACACACACACACACACACTAGCAGTTTTTGACACATTGTCAGGCTTATCAGTTTTTCGCTCTGACTCGCCGAAGTTGTACACAGATTGCTCTCCTGGCCCCACCCGCATATGTCCATTGAAACATGAATGCAATGTACAAACACATAGGACTCTCCCTAGTTTGTCACGTCTCTCCTGAATAAACTATTGAATGGTTGTACAAAATGTTTTTTTAATTACAGCTCTTTTGACCCGAGACGCCTGCTCCACACCTGCTGCTCTCGTCTGACTCCCAGACCTTGTGTCTGAGACGCTATGACCGGAGCAGAGACTCTTGGCAAACTCTCCATCTGTTGCTGTGTGTTGCTATTGTCCCAGAGCAAGCTTTCAGCAGACGGATGCAGATTCTCAATGGTTTTATAGGTCATCCTTTTGTGCTGATTGGTGTTTAGTCTTCAATGTCTTTGACATCTTTTCTCTCTTCTCCATCACTGAAAGACTGAAAGACAGTTATGGCCAAATATATATTGACACACTTGCACTTTTCTTAAATAATTCCCTATTACTTCTAAAATAAATTGAAATTAAAAACAAACAGTAACCACACACTGGATTTTCGACATCGCAGAACCAATTTAGCTTATTTATCATTTTAATTTAGAAAGTAAAGACCAATGACATGGACAAAATAATTGGACACTGGACTCCAAAACACCTGATAATCTGCTAATTTCAAGCAACCCCACAGCATTACCAAACCTCCCCCATCTTTGATTGTAGGGAGGGTGTTATTTCATTGAAATAATAAATAATTTGTCAGTAAACCCAGATCTGTATTGCCAAAGAGTTATGATTTTGATTCATTGGTCCACAGAACCTTTTCCCCAGGATTTAGGCTTGTTTAGGTGGGTTTTTGAGAAGTTCAAACAGGCTTTTTTTTGTCTCCAGCAGTGGGGTCTTCCTATGTTTACTAACAACCAAATTAGGCATTCAAAGAAAAGAACACCCTCCCTACAATCAACCATGGGGGAGGTTTGGTAATGCTGTAGGGTTGCTTTGCTGCCTCTGGCAGTGCAGGCCTTGAACGTGTGCAGGACATCAGGAAATCTGCAGATTATCAAGGTGCTTTGGAGTGCAATGTTCAGCCAGGTGTCTTTGTCAAAGGTTGTGGGTCTTCCAGTAGGACAACAACCACAAACAGCATAAAAAGCACCCTGGACTGTTCTAATAGTCAGTGAAGGGTCCAGATCTGATTCACATCTGTGACGATCCATCTATGGCGAGACAGGGCACTTCTCAAACATTGAAGAATAAGAGCAGTTTGTTGCTGAAGAGTGGGCCAAATTGCCAGAAGAAAAGGTACAGAAAGCTTATTGATGGCTACAGGAAGCATTTGTTGGAATTTCTTGACTGAGTACTAGCTCCTGAGTGCCAATAATTTTGTTCATGTCATTTGTCTTTATTTTCTAAATTAAAATTGTAAACTTAAGTTTGCAAAAATAAAACTGGTTCTGCAATGTGGAAAATCCAATAACAATGTGTGGAGACCAAACTTTCTTTTACTATTTCAACTTATTTTAGAAGGGTGTCAATATATTTGGCAACAACTGTAGGTCTAGATTTACCCCCCAGCTATTTTACCACTGCTAGATCTTCTGTTTTCAAATGTTTCCAACATTTATGGGGCACCTGATAATTGGACAAGTTGCTCTGTGGATGATGATGATGTGGTTCCTGTTTTGAGGTGTTTATTTTTGCTCTGAAGTCGGATTACTCGAAGGGGAACCAAGGCCATAATAGATTGAAGGTGTGTGGGTCTATCTTCCTTTTTGTTCATACTGTTGATTTGTGTTCTGTCAGAATCTTTCGTTTTTCTGGCCAGACAGTTTTATTTTGTTTCTTTTTACCCGAATGAGTGTGTAACAGGGAGAGCTAGAAGACTAGATGTTGTACACAGGGGTTTCCTGTCATTTCTGAATGGTTTTGGCCTGACAAAGTTCAGCAGCTTTTGACAATGACGGAACAATACAGCCACTGATGCAGGCTCTCGTCTCCCCAGGGAACATCTTGTCGAAATCTCTTGCTCTTTGTTTCTTTCTAGTTTCTCATTTTTTCCCACTATCTGTGTCACGTCTCTGAATGTTGGTTAAGATAAGATCTGCACTGTTCTGTTTAATTTGTTGGGGAAGGTGCCTCGAAGCTTGGTTTTCACAGATTTTCCGTGCACCAGACAGGTTCCTCAGATTTCCACTAACGATGTGTTTCTCTTTGTACTGTGACCGTTGCGCAGACTCCTATTTAGTTTCAGATATTTCTCTGTCTCTATATGAAATAAAATACGATTGTATGAAATGTAACAGTGAATTGTCTTTTTGCAACACTGGGTAGGTAGGTAGTAGTATAGGATATTTATTTAGGGTGCAGCTTGCTTGCCCCTCAAATGTGCCACTAGATGGAGCAGTTAACACAGTCGCTGATACTCTTCTGACAACAGAAACAGCTGCCCTCACCAATCTACACACAATACCCCATAATGACAAAGTGAAATTTGTTTTTTAGAACTGTTTGCACATTTAAAAAAAATCAAATTTAAAAAAGAAATACCTTATTTACATAAGTATTCAGACCCTTTGCTATGAGACTCGAAATTGAGCTCAGGTGCATCCTGTTTCCATTGATCATCTTTGAGACGTTTCTACAATTTGATTGGAGTCCGCCTGTGGTAAATTCAATTCATTGGACCTGTCTATATAAAGTCCCACAGTTGACAGTGCATGTCAGAGCAAAAACCAAGCCATGAGATCAAAGGAGTTGTCCGTAGAGCTCCGAGACAGGATTGTATCGAGGTACAGATCTGGGGAAGGGTACCTAAACATTTCTGCAGCATTGAAGGTCCCCGAGAACAAATGGAAGAAGTTTGGAACCACCAAGACTCTTCCTAGAGCTGGCTGCCTGGCCAAATTGAGCAATAGGGAGAGAAGGGCCTTGGTCAGGGAGCTGACCAAGAACCTGATGGCCACTGACAGAGCTCCAGAGTTCAAGAACCTTCCAGAAAGACAACCATCTCTACAACACTCCACCAATCAGGCCTTTATGGTAGAGTGGCCAGACGGAAGCCGCTCATCAGTTAAAGGCACATGACAGCCCGCTTGGAGTTTGCCAAAAGACACTAAAGGACTCTCAGACCATGAGAAACAAGATTCTCTGGTCTGATGAAACCAAGATTGAATTCTTTGGCCTGAAGGGAACCTGGCACCATCCCTATGGTGAAGCATGGTGGTAGCAGCATCATGCTGTGGGGATTTATTCAGCGGCAGGGACTGGGAGACTATTCAGGATTGAGGGAAAGATGAACAGAGCAAAGTACAGAGAGATCCTTGATGTGAACTTGCTCCGGAGCGCTCAGGACCTCAGACTGCGGCGAAGGTTCACTTTCCAACAGGACAACGACCCTACGCACACAGCCTAGACAACGCAGGAGTGGCTTCGGGACAAGTCTCTGAATGTCCTTGAGTTGCCCAGCCAGAATCCGAACTTGAACCCAATGGAACATCTCTGGAGAGACCTGAAAATTGCTGTGCAGTGATGCTCCACATCCATCCTGACAGAGCTTGAGAGGATCTGCAGAGAAAAATGGTAGAAACTCCCCAAATACAGGTGTGCCAAGCTTGTAGCTTTTCATACCCAGGAAGACTTGAGGCTGTAATGGCTGCCAAAGGTGCTTCAACAAAGTAGAGTAAAGGGTCTGAATGCATGTAAATGTTATATTTTTCCGTTCGTTTTTTCTTTTGGGGGGTGCAATTTAATACATTTTTTTTAATGAGGCTGTAATGTAACAAAATGTGGAAAAAGTCAAGGGGTCTGAACTTTCCCAATGCGCTGTATGTCATGACATGCGCTTTGAAGTGACAAGCTTTTCCGTTGATTACTCCTAGCCTTATTTAGGTGACTTTGACTTACTTTAAAAGGCCTAATAGTAACGTTAAGAATATATCTAGCTTGACTTCTGATATGTGTGACGAACACTAACAGCCGTGATAAGGGTAGTTTAATTTGTTAAACGAAGGAAGGAAGCATAACCGGTCCACTCCTTGATTATCGTTCTCCTAGCAGCAGGATATTATGTTGGCAGATACATTTTTTTCAAAATAAGAGTCGCCCTTGCAAAAGACATGTTAAACTTTGGAAATATTGATTTATTTTTATTTTTGCAGTACATATTGTTTTCACAGCATTGCAACCACCTTTGAACTTTATTCTTAACATTGTATTATTTACACCAGCATTTATTTTGAAAGTTTACACCAATACTGGTATGTTGAAAGCTATTGTGTAGGCTATATTTAAAGAAATACACTTAATAAATTACAAATATATGTTATTGGAATTACTCAACAGAGTCTCAAAGTTAAATGGGTCTCTGGTGCTGGGCAATCAAGTTAATAAACAGTGATGGTGACTCATTACGCTACTTACTTCATTCAATACACTGTAATAGACTGTACATGAGATGCATATTGGCTTGTAGAGAACACTTTACTACCTGACCTAGCTAAAGTGAGGTGGGAAATACTCAGCAGGGTCTCTACTAAGCAAATATAGCCCTGAAATGAATACACACTCAACAACAACAAAAGAAAACTTAATTTTTTAATCGAAAATAAATCTAATTTATTTACAAATTAAATGTAATGATTAACCAGGCTACTAGGACACAGTATAATCACACTTTCTGAACAGCAATGGAGAAAAAATATTTACAAGTTGTAGGCCGATATGTGCTTCTTGATCTATCAAGGTTAGCAGTATACAGTAAAGGTCTATTAACTAGTTTCAGCAACAACAATAAAGAACGTGGATTATTTACAAGCTATATTGTCAAGCAAAAGGGCAGCAAAGACACTTTTTGTAGCGTTTACAATGCACTACGGAAGACAAGGCTGACAGTAAACAGTACAATCAAGCTTTCAGAGCAACAATGGAGAACAGTTACAAGTTTACAGGCCTCTAATGTGTTGCTTTAGCAGTATACTGTAAATGCCTGTCAACCAAGATTTCTAAACCAATAACAGAGACGAGATTGAAAGATAATCCCGTTTCTGTATTTTATTATCTATCAAGGTTAACAAAGGCTTTTTCTGTAGAGTTTAAAATGTTAAACATGCACTTGCGTGCCATTGTGACAAAGCATATTCACACTGCCGTCTAATAAGACTGCTTTACAGAATAAGCACACATAAACACCCCAACTACTAGCATCTGACTGTTTTCTAAACTGGTAGGACGAATGAGAAAAATCATAGTTTAGTGTCACATCCACTACAAATCCATGCATTGCCAGATACTGTAATGCCATGTATTTCTGAAGTGGAAGTAGTGTGTCCTTTAATTCACGTTCATACTGATTTAGGAATCCATAATTTTAAGATTTAATGTAATGCAATTACTGCTACTAACTATATGCTGCAAATCTACGGCTATGACTGTCCAATATGACGTTAAGTTGACAGGCACTATTACGCGCTCAAAACGCCACCAATTGTGCACCGTTCCAGGCACATTTGGCATTGCCTCTTTGCTGTCACAAAACAGACTCTGTAATTCCTGACTCACAAAAGACATTAACACAAATTGCTCCTTCAGATGTGAATTCAAAAGATCATTGAACCCTGACCATCAATTATTCGGTCATTGAACCACTTGTTGTCACTGCTTAATATGTTATAATCCTCTTTAGCAAGTGACGTTTAGACCCAGATGAGTCATTTATCAGAACACAGACAGATGACTTTTGTCTTTCTGAAGAAAATGTTGCACTTTTTCACTATGTTACTTTTCGTACGATACCAGATAGAACACAGCTTGCTTCAGGAATTATTGGACATTCTCTAAGGTATATATTGATACTTGAGTTTGCCATGTAATGTGTACTATTCCCCAAATGGGTTATTATCTGAAAATGCTATAATACTAGAAAAGAGGTGTATGTTATATATGCAGGATATTTTATTTGTCAGGCCAAGCAATTGATCTGATGCTCTCCTTCTCCGTGGCCGATGTGAGTAAGATATTTAAGCATGTTAACCCTCGCAGGGCTGCCGGCTCGGACGGCATCCCTAGCCCTGTCCTTAGAGAATGTGCAGACCAACTGGCTGGTGTGTTTATGGACATATTCAATCTCTCCCTATCCCAGTCTGCTGTCCCCACATCCTTCAAGTTGGCCACCATTGTTCCTGTACCCAAGAAAGCAAAGGTAACTGAACTAAATGACTATTCACTTCTGTCATCATGAAGTGCTTTGAGAGACTAGTCAAGGAACATAATCACCTCTACCTTACCTGTCACCCTAGACTCACTTCAATTTGCTTACCGCCCCAATAGATCCACAGATGATGCAATCGCCATCACTCTGCACACTGCCCATCCCATCTGGACAAGAGGAATACCTATGTAAGAATGCTGTTCATTGACTATAGCTCAGCATTAGCACCATAGTACCCTCCAAACTCATCATTAAGCTTGAGGCCCTGGGTCTGAACCCCGCCCTGTGCAACTGGGTCCTGGACTTCCTGACGGGCCACCCCCAGGTGGTGAAGGTAGGAAACAACACCTCCACTTCGCTGATCCTCAACACTGGGGCCCCACAAGGGTGCGTGCTCAGCCCCCTCCTGTACTCCCTGCCCACCCATGACTGCGTGGCCTCGCATGCCTCCAACTCAAATCATCAAGTTTGCAGATGACACAACAGTAGTAGGCTTGATTACCAACAATGACGAGACAGCCTACAGGGAGGAGGTGAGGGCTCTTAAGAGTGTGGTGCCAGGAAAATAACCTCTCACTCAACGTCAACAAAACAAAGGAGATGATTGTGGACTTCAGGAAACAGTAAAGGGAGCACTCCCCTATTCACATCGACGAGACCGCAGTAGAGAAGGTTGAAAACTTCAAGTTCCTCTGCATACACATCACTGACTAATTGAAATGGTCCACCCACACAACAGCACATCTTCAACCTCAGGAGGCTGAAGAAATTTGTCATGACACCTAAAACTTTTACAGATGCACAATTGAGAGCATCCTGTCAGGCTGTATCCCCGCTTGATACGGCAACTGCACCGCCCGCATCCGCAGGGCTCTCCAGAGGGTGGTGCAGTCTGCACAACGCATCACCGGGAGCAAACTACCTGCCCTCCAGGACACCTACAGCACCCGATGTCACAGGAAGGCCAAACAGATTATCAAGGACAACAACCGCCCGAGCCATTGCCTGTTCACCCTGCTACCATCCAGAAGGTAAGGACAGTACAGGTGCATCAAAGCTGGGACCGAGAGACTGAAAAACAGCTTCTATCACAAGGCAATCAGACTGTTAAATAGCCATCACTAGCACAGAGAGGCCGCTGCTTATATCCATACAGTTGAAGTCAGAAGTTTACATAAACTAGTTTTAATGACTCCAACCTAAGTGTTTCAACCACTCCACACATTTCTTTTTAACAAACTATAGTTTTGGCAAGTCGGTTAGGACATCTACTTTGTGCATGACACAAGTATTTTTTCCAACAATTGTTTACAGACAGATTATTTCACTTATAACTCACTGTATCACAATTCCAGTGGGTCAGAAGTTTACATACACTAAGTTGACTGTGCCTTTAAACAGCTTGGAAAATTCCAGGAAATTATGTCATGGCTTTAGAAGCTTCTGATTGCCTAATTGACTAAATTTGAGTAAATTGGAGGTGTACCTGTGGATGTATTTCAAGGCCTACCTTCAAACTCAGTGCCTCTTTGCTTGACATCATGGGAAAATCAAAAGAAATCAGCCAAGAACTCAGAAAAAAACTTGTAGACCTCCACAAGTCTGGTTCATCCTTGGGAGCAATTTCCAGACACCTGAAGGTACCACGTTCATCTGTACAAACAATAGTACATAAATATAAACACCACGGGACCACGCAGCCGTCATACCGCTCATGAAGTAGACTTGTTCTGTCTCCTAGAGATGAACGTGCTTTGGATCGAAAAGTTTGAATCAATCCTTGAACGACAGCAAAGGACCTTGTGAAGATGCTGGAGGAAACAGGTACAAAAGTATCTATATCCACAGTAAAACGAGTCCTATATGAATGGCCACTCAGCAAGAAAGAAGCCACTGCTCCAAACTGTCATAAAAATGCCAGACTACGGTTTGCAACTGCACATAGGGAGAAAGATCGTACTTTTTGTAGAAATGTCCTCTGGTCTGATGAAATGAAATGAGAACTTTTTGGCCATAATGACCATCATTTTGTTTGGAGGAAAAAGGGGGAGGCTTGCAAGCCGAAGAACACTATCCTAACCGAGAGGCACGGGGGTGGCAGCATCATGTTGTGGGGGTGCTTTGCTGCAGGAGGGACTGGTGCACTTCACAAAATAGATGGCATCATGAGGGAGGAAAATTATGTGGATATATTGAAGCAACATCTCAAGATATCAGTCAGGAAGTTAAAGCTTGGTCGCAAATGGGTCTTTCAAATGGACAATACTTCCAAAGTTATGGCAAAACGGCTTAAGGACAACAAAGTCAAGGTATTGGAGTGGCCATTACAAAGCCCTGACCTCTATCCTATAGAAAATGTGTGGGCAGAACTGAAAAAGCATGTGTGAGCAAGGAGGCCTTACAAACCTGACTCAGTTACACCAGCTCTGTCAGGAGGAATGGGCCAAAATTCACCCAACTTATTGTGGGAAGCTTGTGGAAGGATCCCCGAAATGTTTGACCCAAGTTAAACAATTTAAAGGCAATGCTACCAAATACTAATTGAGTGTATGTAAACTTCTGACCCACTGGGAATGTGATGAAAGAAATAAAAGATGAAATAAATTATTACCCAGATTAAATGTCAGGAATTATTCAAATGTATTTGGCTAAGGTGTATGTAAACTTCCGACTTCAACTGTAGACTTGAAATCAAATCAAATCAAATTTTATTTGTCACATACACATGGTTAGCAGATGTTAAAGCGAGTGTAGCGAAATGCTTGTGCTTCTAGTTCCGACAATGCAGTAATAACGAGCAAGTAATCTAACTAACAATTCCAAAAAAAACTACTGTCATACACAGTGTAAGGGGATAAAGAATATGTACATAAGGATATATGAATGAGTGATGGTACAGAGCAGCATAGGCAAGATACAGTAGATGATATCGAGTACAGTATATACATATGAGATAAGTATGTAAACCAAGTGGCATAGTTAAAGTGGCTAGTGATACATGTATTACATAAGGATGCAGTCGATGATATAGAGTACAGTATCAACGTATGCATATGAGATGAACAAATCACTGGCCACTTTAATAAATGGAACACTAGTCACTTTAATAATGTTTACATATCTTGCATTACTCATCTCATATGTATATACTGTATTCTATACTATTCTACTGTATCTTAGTCTATGCCGCTCTGACATTGCTCGTCCATATGTACTGTATGTGTATATGTTTAGTTCCATTCCTTAATTAGATTTGTGTGTATTGGGTATATGTTTGGAAATTGCTAGATATTACCTCCTATTAGATATTACTGCACCGTCGGAGCTAGAAGCACAAGCATTTCGCTACACCCGCAATAACATCTGCTAAACACATGTATGTGACCAATCAAAATGGATTTGATTTGTGAAGGCTGGCCTTAGACTGATTTAAATGTGTAAAGGTGCAGCTATTACCATCACAATTAGGTTAATCTAGGTCGTTAACAGGTATGCCAGTACATCACTGTTTACATTGTGTCTTTGTTTACATTTAATTTCATACAGGAAGCAACAAGGCAAGCAAAACAAATAACTGATATTCAACACAACAACAGTACATTCATTTATTGTTTTGGAATTAGTATAATATAACACAGTGCCCCTCCAAAACTAACCATATTTGGTTATACCCTACTGAGTATTTCCCACCCCCCTATAGCTGAGACAGGTAGAAAAGTTCTCTCTACAGCCCAATATTGTCAATATACCTCTATCAGTATCAACATTGTATTTGTTTCATTATTGTTTTTTCTCTTAAATTACTAATGGAATTTTCTTGTTGGCACAATAAAAGTAGCCATTGGTAAAAATTATATCATTTGAATTAGTTATCAATATTGCAATGTTTAGAAATGCGGGCTTTTATTTTGAAGGTTTAGTGATTTACCATACAAAAGTGACGTCCTCGTTTGTGCTGCTGGCAGAATAGTAGTTAATCACTTCTTGGTTCCTTTCTTGCATCCTTTTTGGTGTGAAAATGTTTCTGAATGCACTTAGCTAGCTTTTATATCAACAATATCAACTGTTGGATGCTGATCGAAACCGAATCTCAAACGGAGATACGTTAAAGGCAGAAATACTTTACTCATGCAACGTGCACGCGCAGGCGTGGCTCACGCTCGTTTCCGCCACCCCTCCCCCCTAGCGCGTACACGCGAAGTAATTCATTGTATCGGATTGAAACGAGGGTTATCGACGAAGCACCATTGCCCTGGGAAAACGACTACTAGCCATCTAAACAACAGGTAAAACTACTTTTGAATCACTTATCGCAATAAAAGTTTCATATGACAACATTGGTGAAGTGTAATTATCGGATAAATTGTTAGAAAGTTGTCCCTTACCGTCGTCTGTCTCGCTTTTCCAATCGAGCGGAGGAGTCCTCGATAGCTTCCGCACTGACAGCTAACTGGCTAGTTAGCCAACACTGTTGACAACTAAGCTCCATTGTTTTATCACAAAGTTTTTATCCCCATATGAATTGAACCGCTGAATCACGCCCATGTAGTTAACGCATCCACAGAAGTTAACTTGGTACAGCTAGCAGTAACGAGTCAGTATTTCAAACAAACCGGCGTGTCAGTTTGTTGCTAGTTAATGTAACAATTACGTTAGCTAACTAACCTGACCAGTGGTAAACTAGCCTAACTCGAACGTTATCGATCATCAACAGGAACATATTCTGATCAGTTAGCTATATTAACTGTCAAGTAGTTAACTACTGTGGCTGGTTTTTGTGTTTTTATTTTACGTGCAATCCTGTAAGCGGGTTCTAACATTGGCTAGCTACGGTAGCTACTCTTCTTAGCTAGTTATGACTGTGTTAGCTATAAAACCCCATTTGTTTAGATCTGATTGGGTGGCTCAGCTTGGCCCATACATTGCAAGTATTAGCGTTGGTCTCTAACGACCTCTTTTTGTATTTCATTTTTTACAATTTTCACTTCAGTGACCAGAGACTGTTTAGCGGGTGGAGAGCTAGCGAAGTGAGTTTGTTTGGAATGTGACGATCTGTTGATGTCTTGACGCCATCTTACTGAACATTTTAATGACCCACCCTATAGGCAAATGTACTTAGCTATAGTAGCTAATGTTAGCTACTTAAATTATTGTCCATCCTAAATAGTCGGAGTTGATGTCTGGTCAGCCAATAAACTCAAATCTACATTACGGTTTCTGATTCTGTCTTGCATGTGAGGAACTTCATTGCACTGCTCATGCGGTTAATGGGGACATCACTGATCGCTACGATACTGCGTGACATAAATACTTACCCCTCGATCACACCAACGGTGTTATTGCGCAAAATGGTAGCTATGCAGCAGTATCTGGATACGGGTGAAAGAAAAGTTCAACATTCTGCTACCATTTCTGTCAAGCCGTCATTTGACTACCAACCCTGTGGACAGCATGCCGTGGTAGAAGCTAACGCCTCGACAGTGTAATTGCGTTTTGGTACACCAGAAGTACATTAATTTCCAATGGAACACTGTATTTGCGTTGCAGCATTGAGTTGCAGGGGCAGTTGCACTACGTTCTGTGTGGTGTATACATGTGGGCCACACGTCCCATGTATCTTAGACTGAGTGACATGTTTTCCACCTTGAATGCACCATTCATTCAGGGTCCTGACTTGTGATCCTAACATTCAACAATTAGTTTCACCCGAGCATCAATCCAATAACTAAATAGACAGCATCATTCTCTCTCCCTCCTCCTTGCACACATATTTACATGAGGAAACTCACTCAACGGTTATTAGTGGGGATTACCAGTTTACGATGTAGGGTATACACCACACCTGCAGTTTGTTCTGAATCAACAGCCTGGTTGGTTAACATTGGTTGTTGATCTCTGCCCAGGCAGGGAATTGTAGAACACTGACAGACAACCAGTGGGTTAAATATAAGCGTAAACTATCCCTTAACCTCTGCTGGTGCTGAACCCTGTGTTTTTCCTCTGGGGGGGTCATTCAAGAATACAAGTTTGGCTGTAAGCTTTGCTTTCCCCACAATAGTGTTGAAGAGTCCAGTCAATCGATCGCACTGATCCTATGAGGCCACGGACGCTGTGAAAACCTGTTCAATATGAGGCTGTTATCTTTCTTGTGTTTCTTCATGCGTCTTCTCTCTTCTCAGGCATGGCGGCGATTCGTAAGAAGCTGGTGATCGTGGGAGATGGTGCCTGTGGGAAGACCTGTCTGTTGATAGTCTTCAGCAAAGACCAGTTCCCCGAGGTCTACGTACCCACTGTCTTTGAGAACTATGTGGCTGACATCGAGGTGGACAGCAAGCAGGTAATGCATACAGATGCAACCACACACTGTCTATTTCTCAGTTGAATGTGTAAACCAGGTTAGGTGGAATACATAGGCCTAATTGCTAGCAGGTTTTCAGGGGTGGCTTCAGTGTTGGCGTGTTTCAACGGTGGCATTGCTGGTCTTGGCTGTCGTGGTATCGGCTGGTTAGGATTGAGCTGAATTTAGGAGGAGGCAGATGGGTATAATGGCAAGGCACATGTTTATTCAGTTGACCAAGTAATAAAAACATATTAGGTGCAGCATATGCTCCTGAAGAATGTAATGCATATGTAATCTAAAGCTGTAATGTAAGATCTTATGGCACTTTATTAGATAGAGGACCGAGGGGGTTATAAACCCAGGTGTCCTGTCCTCAATATGCTTTGTCCAGAAATCTGGGACGTCTAGCCTAGTTTTTATTGGCTAAATTAATTCCACTTCATGTGTCATACTCGTAGAAGTGTCTTGCTCTAATTTGCTTTCCCCGCTTACCCTTGGTAGTGAATTTTATTTTTTCCCTTTAGTGTGTCAGTGATGAATGCCTTCATGAAATGTCCAGTTATCCATTTTCAAAGTGTTGTTTTTCTGACATTGTCCTCTTGTTCATTAGTCATTGAAGTTGACCTACCTCTAAAACCAATATCCAGTTTTTCCAAACAATGTCTGTATGTCCACGAAAGTCTGCAGTAGGCAGACCTCATTAACTATTGAATTTACACTTGACTCTCTTTATATAGATGGCACATCTATGGTTTATTTCTGTTGGCCAGTTTTTGCTGATAAACCAAGTCACAAGAACAGCTGCCATCCATCCACATGAACACTAGCAGCTGCCATCCATTCACATGAACACTAGCAGCTGCCATCCATCCACATGAACACTAGCAGCTGCCATCCATCCACATGAACACTAGCAGCTGCCATCCATCCACATGAACACTAGCAGCTGCCATCCATCCACATGCACTAACAGCTGCCATCCATCCACATGAACACTAGCAGCTGCCATCCATCCACATGAACACTAGCAGCTGCCATCCATTCACATGAACACTAGCAGCTGCCATCCATCCACATGAACACTAGCAGCTGCCATCCATCCACATGAACACTAGCAGCTGCCATCCATCCACATGAACACTAGCAGCTGCCATCCATTCACATGAACACTAGCAGCTGCCATCCATCCACATGAACACCTTGTCCAGTAGGGACTAAATAGGAAATAGTTTTGAAATGGGCAGTCTTCTAAAATGAATAATATATATATTGGATTGTGGGTAGTATGGCCCCGGTTTCAAAACAAGGTCCCGGTTTGATACATATTGTAGTTCCATATGTATATTGTATAGCAAGTCCATAAAGTATCACAATCCTCAACGGTATAGAGATGTTTGTTGTTGTTGCACGTCTAGCCCTATGTGGATTACCAGTGGTGGTTGTCTACTCTGTACTAGGTGGAGCTGGCTCTGTGGGATACAGCTGGCCAAGAGGACTACGACAGGCTTCGCCCCCTCTCCTACCCCGACACTGACGTCATCCTCATGTGCTTCTCCATTGACAGCCCAGACAGTTTGGGTGAGGTCACACACACACACTCAGACTTGCCCTCTGTCTTACCATCATCAGCACACAGTTTCCTTTTATGTCCATTGCCATTGCTGGAATAGAGGTGGTTTGTTCAGCCCATTCTGGCTAGTGAAGTTCTCACTCACACACAAGCATAAGACAGCAATAGATCTTCTCTCCAACCTTCTGTACTGTACACTACCTACAGCTGGCCCTACTGCACTGGGGCATTGGCGCGTGTGCCTGTCTGACCCCCCCCAACCTTTTGCTCTTTTACAGAGAACATTCCAGAGAAATGGACTCCCGAGGTCAAACACTTCTGTCCCAACGTTCCCATCATCCTCGTAGGCAACAAGAAGGACCTGCGCAATGATGAACACACACGTCGCGAGCTGGCCAAGATGAAACAGGCATGTAGAAAGAACACCAATGTTTCTCATCTCTACACCAACTCTTCAGACGATAAACGAACTGGGTTGAGAAATAAAGTTCCACATTGGCCACAAAGCTTTTGGGGAACTTGCCCTAGGTCTAGACCAGGGATGGGCAACTTTGATGGGGGTGGGGGCCACAAAATCTGAACTCATCTTGAGGGACCGCAGTTGCTCGGGGGGTCTGCGTACCCACATTGTGAGCAAAACTTATTAGTGCCCCCCCCTCTTGAAGGCGGGAGACATTGTTGAAGTTTTAGAGTTAATTTCATGCAATTCTACACATTTTGTCATGGGGTATAGAGAACAATGTTGCAGTTTTAAAGCAGGTTTCCTGTTACTCGAAACTTTGCCATAGGGTGAAGACGACGTAGCAATTTTATAACAAATGTAATTTATTCTGCTTGTTTTGCCATGAGGTGAAGGTGGAAAAGTGTCTGTTTTTTAGAGCCAATTTCCTACAATTCTACACATTTTGCCACATTGTGGAAAGAATTGTTTGTAGTTTTTAATATGATATCTGAGTGAGACTAAATAAATCTATGTGGGCACCCGTCAATGTTCCCTCAAATTCTTTCCGGCACTGGTTTGCTGAGCGCAAACTTAAATGTTGTAAAAAATGAAGTGCAACTTCCAGCAAAAAAAACAATATAAGAAAATACAACCCATAACATTTAAACATGGAAATAGCTGTTCAGTCATTCAGTCTACAGTAGCAGCCAATGTGTGGTGTTCAATGTAGGTCGACATTCCATGAGACTTTCGAAAAGACTATGCAGGGCTTGACATTAACCTGTTTATCCACTTGTCCTTCAGACAAGGTGACTGAAAATGTTTGATGCAAGAAACCACTTTCAAAATAAAATGCATTGTTATTCCCATACCATTATTACAGAGAATCAGACAATTGATACAAGGGCCTTAAATTGATACGAATGCCTTAAGGGCCCACTGGCCGGCAGTTTATTTTTTATTTGACCTTTTTATGGAACTAGGCAAGTCAGTTAGAACCGATTCTTATTTACAATGACGGCCTTTTCCATCCCTGGCATATGCCATTCAGCTGTATCACTCTTTCCCCGTAATATGGTCAGTGTATTGGTTGTCCTGACAGTGTCTCTTAACTCTCTCTGTAGGAGCCAGTGAAGCCAGAGGAGGGCCGCGACATGGCCAACAGGATTGGAGCGTTCGGCTACATGGAGTGCTCAGCCAAGTCGAAGGATGGGGTGCGGGAGGTGTTTGAGATGGCCACCAGGGCGGCGCTACAGGCCCGGAGGGGCAAGAAGAGCAATAAATGTCTCCTGCTGTAGAGTGCATGACAGGACCATGTACCAGGGGCTCTGGCAAGTGTGTGGTTGGAGAAGCACCCGTTTACATCCCACCAAATCCCTGACCCCCTCCTCCACCCCCCTCACACTCGCCGGCCGCTGGAGCTTGTCTCCTTGCTTTGGGAGATGATCCCTGAACGTAGGTTTTTTTTCTAGCAATTTTTTTTTTTTTACTCATTTTTAAAAAGTCATGGAAAACATTTATCAGTATTTAAATTGGAGGTGAGGGGAGAACCCGGGACTGCTTTTTGTTTTAAAATGCTTTACCTTGAAATCTTTCACCTTCCAAATGCTGTTGTTGGGCCTGTCGGGAGAAGGGCTGGCCTCGGGACTGCCAGTTAAGTGCTCTGCCTGCCTGGACTCTGTGTTGGCTGCTTTCAGTTTGTTTGGAACACAAACAGGGCTGATAACTGCTTTAAATTGTAGTCTCTGTTATGTACAAATCATTCTTAGTTTTTGGATGTGAAACCGTACAGTAAGTGTTGAAACAAATAAACAGGAAAACATGATGTATGCAAATCTGTAAATATAAGGCATGGGTATATTCATATGTACACACGTACATAACTGGAAACTGTATTTTTAAACTAGCCTTAGTTACATTGTGTAATAAATTACATTCTTTAACACATTTCCTTTTTTGTGGTGTGGGAATTGAATGACTGCACTAGTGAGGATGTTTTTCTGAGATGTTAAAGGTTCAGAACCACCTGACAACAATCTTAATTTATTTGACAAAGCCCTTTTTAGATCAGTGGTTGTTACAAAACGCTTAACAGATACCCATAAGAGCAAGCAATGCAGAAGCACAGTGGTCAGGAAAAACTCCCTAGCCTAGAAAGAAGAAACCTGGAGTGCCCAGACTCAGTGGTGACCAGTCCAAATCTGAGTTGGCTATTTTTTTTGACATACGCTTGGGGTCAATAAGGATTCCAAGTTTTAAAATATTTTTTTTTATACAATTACATTCTTGTCGAATATTAATCAATTATGCTGTTTGTAAGAAGGTCAAGCTTCTAGCCCCTTACATTGTGACAATTGGCTAATAAATTACAACTTCGTAGCTGGCACAAAATATTTCGTGCCAGGTTTGAGACGAGTCATTCTGTTTGCGGAGCTTCAATATTTGTCTGCTGTCAAGACTGCAACTGAAAAAACAACGGATAACCATTTGAGGCAGCAAAATCTGACACGGCTGCTAAAAAGGAAGGAAACTCGTCACCGAGCCCCCACCCTCAGCCGGTTACACCCAAACACCCATCTCGAGAAAGGCTGATGTATTGCACAGCTTCGCTCTTTCTTGTGCAAGGCTTGAGAGGAGCCGTGGCCATGAGGCTAGAGCTGAAAAGGCCTCCGTTGCCGCCTAGTCATTCTCGGTCTGTTCTCTCATCTCAGCCTCCACCGACCGAGGCCAGCTTGGTAGTAGCGCACTGTAGAGTCAAACTGCGGCTTTATATACCGGGCTATTTTTAGCCTCAAAGAGTGAAACTATTTTTAACCAATATGAGCTCATCTTTCTCTGGGCCGCCCAATGAGGGGGAGGGGTAGTTTGGAGGCGGGTTAAACGACGAATAGGCCTATCTGCTGTGAGTGGCTGCTCGACCTGCCCAGTGTTTAATATATTTCCGAAACGACACGGATTGCCTTGCAGTGATTCATCGGCGCCAAAATGTTTTGGACTCGCCCAGATGAAAAACACCATACCCATGGTCAGGTTTTTTGGTCTGAACTATTTTTTTTATGACACTTTGTTGCTTCTGGAAAGCCAAGACGATGGTCCGTACCCACAGTGTATCGAAGTCACCTCCAGTCTGTCAACCCACAAATGACTCAGTGAAGAGCCGTTACAAAAAAAAGGATCCGGATGTCTAGGCTTGTTTTTACCTAATAGGTTGCTCTTTCTGGCCTTGACATATGCTACACCCTATAATAACAGTAAAACTAGATTAGAAATTGCAACACTTGATCAGATAACCCATTACATCAGTGTGCATTCTAGACAGTCTATCTCACACACACAATTGACTCGAGCGTTGTTCAGTTGACCTAGTGCTATCAACCCTCTGCAAATTCCATTTCACATTCCTAGAATGTAGTAGACCTAGCCCTATAACGCATACTGCCTACAGGTCTGATAACACGTTTCACTCATAACCCATTCCAAAGGGCTGTAAAGAAAAAAGATAACGACGTGGCCTTGATGTGCGACATTCTTGTTTCGACACTGAATTGTCCTTTGTCCACCAGCGCAGGTAACAAGATAGGTAACAAGCATAACTACTGTAAATCGCTCTGGATAACAGCGTCCGCGAAACGACTAAAATGTTAAATGCTTCAAAATTAAGTTCAGCACAAGACAAAATTACATTTGCCATCAGTAGGTACATTTGAATGGTTTATGGGATCGATTAGCATGTTATGTCTTATTATTATTGTAAATGATTTTGAACTCCACAGGTGAGGGACATGGGTAAAAGACGGTGATCCCTTATTGTCACCAATCTCGTGCAACCACGAAGCCAAGATCATGCAAATCCTGTGCCCACTGCCCAGTCCCAAGACAATTAGTTCACAGTCACCCATTTCTTTATCTACGAGTGCATGAAAAGGGGGTTGTTTTGGGACATGACAGTCTGCAACGCTTTTCTTATTTTCCACTTGCATTCTTACAGCGACGCCCTTCGGTAAATTAATGTAGTTGCACTTTAGTTCAAACGGTGTTGGCCACTGGGTAGTCTAAGCCACATGGTGGCGCCAAGGCCCTATGATTATGAAAAAGGACATACGTAGTCGACAACCAAAAGCCTGGCATTTAAAATGCATAATTCCTTCTGCCCTACCATGAGGTCAATTTGGCGATTCTACCGTAAGATGTGACGTGGAGAGACAATATTAATAGGTCTGGTTAATTGGCTTCTCAAAAAGACAAAGAAACAATACACTTATATTGACTTAAATTAGCCACAAATGAGCAATACTTCTTAGAAACCATAGTTAGAAGTACTACTACTACTAAGTAGTAAGAAGAAGATAGTAGAGGAGAAACAAACGAGGAAATAAACGAAAGGTCATGTGGTGGGAGAGGTGGTCTGGAGTTTTTTTAAATTCCATAAGAGTCTCCAAGCACAAGAAAAGGGCAAAAGAGTGTTAGCCTAGTTAATTAAAGCAAAATATAAATTGTAATAGTTGGGTCATACAGTGATGTACAGAAAACTTTGACCTTCATCTCAAATACTAAATACATTTTACTCGTCCCCAATGTCCTTTCAGCTCAGCTCAATATTTACCCTGGCCATTTTCTTTTTTTATATATATATATTTTTTAAATTTTACCCCTTTATCTCCCCAATTTCATGGTATCCAATTGTTTTAGTAGCTACTATCTTGTCTCATCGCTACAACTCCCGTACGGGCTCGGGAGAGACAAAGGTTGAAAGATACGTCCTCCGATAGACAACCCAAACAAGCCACACTGCTTCTTAACACAGCGCACATCCAACCCGGAAGCCAGCCGCACCAATGTGTCGGAGGAAACACAGTGCACCTGGCAACCTTGGTTAGCGCGCACTGTGCCCGGGCCCGCCACAGGAGTCGCTGGTGCGCGATGAGACAAGGACATCCCCACTGGCCAAGCCCTCCCTAACCCAGATGACGCTAGGCCAATTGTGCGTCGCCCCATGGACCTCCCGGTCGCGGCCGGTTACGACAGAGCCTGGGCGCGAACCCAGAGTCTCTGATGGCACAGCTGGCGCTGCAGTACAGCGCCCTTAGCCACTGCGCCACCCGGGAGGCCCACCCTGGCCATTTTCAATGTGCTGATGTTGTCTCTAGAATTGGAACCTTCCTTCTCCCTCTTTTCGAGCTTCCTGGCCTCTTTCTTCTAAGCTCCCTCCTTCTCCCACCCTGTCCAGCAGTCCTCCAGCGTCTGCCTCTTCTGTTCCCTCTCCTCCCACTCCAGCGGTCCTCCAGCATCTGCCTCTTCTGTTCCCTCTCCTCCCACTCCAGCGGTCCTCCAGCGTCTGCCTCTTCTGTTCCCTCTCCTCCCACCCTGTCCAGCGGTCCTCCAGCGTCTGCCTCTTCTGTTCCCTCTCCTCCCACTCCAGCGGTCCTCCAGCGTCTGCCTCTTCTGTTCCCTCTCCTCCCATCCTGTCCAGCGGTCCTCCAGCGTCTGCCTCTTCTGTTCCCTCTCCTCCCATCCTGTCCAGCGGTCCTCCAGCGTCTGCCTCTTCTGTTCCCTCTCCTCCCACTCCAGCGGTCCTCCAGCGTCTGCCTCTTCTGTTCCCTCTCCTCCCACTCCAGCGGTCCTCCAGCGTCTGCCTCTTCTGTTCCCTCTCCTCCCACTACAGCGGTCCTCCAGCGTCTGCCTCTTCTATTCCCTCTCCTCCCAGTCCAGCGGTCCTCCAGCGTCTGCCTCTTCTGTTCCCACTCCAGCGGTCCTCCAGCGTCTGCCTCTTCTGTTCCCTCTCCTCCCAGTCCAGCGGTCCTCCAGCGTCTGCCTCTTCTGTTCAGCCTTCAGCAGCTTTGCCCAGTTAATTTGCTCCTGCTCTGTGTGGGTGATGTCATGCCCTAGTACCCCATTCTGCTCCTCGTTGTAATAGGTTTGCTCAATCCTCTTCTGGTTGCGGTCTTTAACCTTTTCGTTCACCCAGCGAATCATCTTCCTTCATTGCCCTTCTCCTTATTGGGCTCTTCACTTCCTTCTTTCCTCTCTGAGGTCCTTCCCCTCCTCCTCATTGGCATGTGCCTCCATCTTCTTAGTCTCACCACTGAGGCTGGAGCTCTCCCTGCCACTGGACTCTCTCTTCCTCCTCTATCACTAGGAAGGACTTTGAGTTCCTCTTCAGCTGGTCAATGTAGTTCCTGCATTGAGTTTCGTAGGATTTGGCCTCGGCCTGGAATTCAGTGTCCCCAGCCTCCTGGAGGAGCCGCTGCTTAGCCTCTCGGAGCTCTTCAAGGGGAATGATCCGTCCCCTGTAAACCACAGTACTTAACATTGGGCCTCAGCAGCAGCCATGGTGGCCTCTGGAGCTTGGCTGGGCTCGGGATTTTGGTTGGACTCTAGAGCTGGGTCATTCTGGGTCTGGAGCCAAGAGTCAGATGTGAGGTCAGCCTGAGACCTTCCCTTGCAGACAATGAACCTGGACATGGGAACAGCCATAGCCGGCTCCCACTTCTTGTTCTCATTCTGCACCTTATTCTGCGCCTTCTCCAGATACATCCATTCCCAGGTTTTCTCCCTCCTTTGTCGCCTTTCCTCTCCAACTGTTCTATCCTCTGCCATCTTCTGCCAGATAAGACAATGACTTTATTACACATCATCAACAAGCATACACACGGACAAATCCAAACATATACAGGCAATACATACAAACCTGTTTTTGTCCAGGTTGGTAAGACTCTCCATCTCTCTGAGTCTGTTGAACTCCCTCAATCTATTCTGCTGTTTCACGGTCAAGTGGGTCTCTCCCTCGGTCATTACAATGGTCTCCCTCAGTCTCTCATCCCACTGGTTTTCCACCTCATGATGCCTCTGCTCTTCCTTACCTCTCTCTCCTCCTCCTCCTCTGCCTCTTTCTCCAAAGCCTCAGCTCTTCTGCCCGTTGTTCCTTCTTTGAGCCAGCTTCTTCTTTCTCTCCCTTTCCTTCTCCAGCGCTCTCTCTCTCTCTCTTCTCTTTGTCCTTTGAATGCGAACACTGAGTAATTACACAAGGACACTCTTGGACTCTACAGCTGAGCTGTTAACTCAGCTACTATTCTCAAGCTATAATAACAGCATCACAATTTTAAAAAAATAAGCCTGCCGTTTCGCATCTGACGGCTTCCCTTCTCTGCCTGTTTCTCCATGTCCTCCTGGCCCGTCTCACCATCCTCTACTGGCAACTCTCTCTGATTCAGGGCTTCTCATGATCCCACTCTGTTTCTGTAAATATGTTTTACACGCTTTATTAACTATCACAATGCTACAACTACCATCTACTCTACTGTACTACAGCTGCTGCTAATGATAGTCCTATCATAATATCTGCCTCACCTGCTACGGTCTCATTCTCTCAAACGGCTGCTGTTTCTTCCGAGAGGCTTTGTTCATCGTAGTCATTCTGAGCTGATAGTCGTAGCCTTTCATGTTCTGGTCTTCCTGGCCGAAGAGTTTTGAATTCCTCCATCTCTGCATCCTTCTTGCTCTCTGTCTCCCCTGAAGCGTTTCTCTTTCTCCAAACTCAATCTTCCCCCTTAGAACTATCTCCATCTTCCTTGCCATTTTTCCCTGGGTCTCCTTTTCTTTCGCCATCTCCCTCTCTCTCTCTCTCTCTCTCTTGTCCTCTAACTCCTCTCTTCTCTCCACCTCTCTCTGGATCCTTCTCTTGCACCTTTCAGTTAGGCTTCTCCTGGCCTCATGCACTCTCTCTCCTTCTCGTTCCTCCTCCATTTGACAGAGTTCGTCTCTCAAGCGCTCTACCTCGCTCGCTCTCTACTCACACCTCTCCAATTCTTTGTGCAGCAAGTCGTTACACTTGCACCTCAGCTTTGCAGTGATGGTCTTTGTTCTTACGGGTCCGTTCTTAAATACATTTTGACCTTTGACCCACGGGTCAAGATTGTTCACTTTATCCACCATTCTTAATTCTGTAAAACATAGAAATCCACTTTATGTTCATAGAAAAGAGTGTTTTTAATCTCAGAGGAAATGTCAATTCGTTAATAGGCAAACGGAAGAGTGTCCTTCCCTTCTTGATAGCCACCATTCATCGAGATAGTCATGTGTAGGCTATCCTACCTGAGTCCTTCGCGGAAGAGTTTTGAGATCTGCCACACCCTCTTTGATTCAGCTTTTGTTTTGTCAGAGGAGAAATGCATGCACATGTTTAAAAACAATGTGCTTCTTGCTACGTAAAAGAATACTATGAAATGTCTGGCACAACTAACTCTATTCGTTTTCATCACTTTACACATTTATTTTGGGATCCACCCCAGTAAACCCAATTTGCCTGATGATGTGCGAGTGGAGGACAGTCTCATTTCATACAAGGGCATTTTCATCCACGTTCCCTCTCCCCGTCGCCTCTCCTAGATTGCCTTTGATCTTTTCAAAAGGAGGCAAGAGAGGATGGAGGAGAGAGGACACAGGAGTTTAGCAAATTCAATTGAGAAATGGCCATTGACTTGAAAGGGGGTGACCTTTCTATTCATTCTATTTCCATGGTTACCGCCACCTCTAATCCTAAAACTTGGCCACACCCACACTGATCGCTTCTACCAATTTCCATTATTTACTAGAACCATGGGCCTATTCATAAAAACACCCATTTGAACCTCTTCTTTTTTTACCCATGGCGTACCCAGTGTCTTTTTACATTTTACAATTGCATTTATACTTTGGAGTCAGAAAGTTGCAATTACGACACTTCTACAGTCTATGGTCACACAGATCATTTTGATAAATATAACTATGTCTACTCACCAAAATCCGCCACTCAACTGTCTGTCTCTGTCTGTTCCCCACTATCAAAGCTCTTGCATTCTAATTCTTTAGGTTCTTTCCCCATGACCACTATGGCATTATGTTTTGTGACATCATCAGCAAACCCTGAACATAGTATTTAGATTGTTCTGTCCATTCCACATCATGCCTTACTGTTATATCATTGAAAATCATGACCGAATAGTATTTAAGCAGGGCAAAAAACTCATTCATAAAGGAATTCATATGAACAATACTACTAATATCTTAAATAGATATGCTAGCAGGTCAACCACCCTTGCTAGATGATGACGCCAACTCAACCCCAAAAAATCGTGCCATTTCAGTTTTCTTGATTTAACTTTGAAACATTTTCTTTGTAATAAATCAAAACAGGTAAAGGGAAAATGGAGGCTGTGTTCATTCTCAAGGCTGTACCCATAGTAGTCATGAGAGGGCAGCACAGTTACAGACGCATAAATATCATACTCCCAAAACATGTAACCTCTCACCGTTACAATAACAAGGGGGTATGATATTTGTGCGTCTGTAACTTTTTCACTCATCATTATTCACGATTCATCCAGAGCTATCCGTAATCATGGTAGCATCCACATTAATGTAGTAGTGTTTAGAAACATTCTATTCTTATTTGTGTCCAAAATAACACAATACATTTTTCACACAATCCAAATACTACACTTTGGACTACTTTAATACTTTTGGTCCTCTAAAATGGGGGGACTATGTACAAAAGGTGTTGTAGTTTCTAAACGGTTCACCCAGTATGAACAACCCTCAAATTAATGCTAACAATTTGCACTTTAACCTCATAGTCATGTATTAATTCAAATCCAACGTGCTGGAGCACGGAGCCAAAACAACAAAAAATGTGTCACTGTCCCAATACTTTTGTAGCTCACTGTACCGCTATGCAGCTGTAGGATCATCATTTGATCATTCTTTTGCTTCTGAGAATTTCCCTTTACAGCAGGAAAGGCAAACTTGTAGTGTATTTTAAAAAATACATTTAAACCTGAAGTTTATAATTTCCACTTAGAAAATGCCAACTTGATTTGCCCTAACAAAAAAAATGCATCAACCCCTACAAAAATGTCCATTAATTATACACGTTGGACTACTTTAATACACATATAAGTGAGTATTTGTCCTTGTGTCTTCAAGACACCAACAGTTATTTTGATTAGCTATTGGCTGTGGTAGACCTACAGTGCATTCGGAAAGTATTCAGGCCCCTTCACTTTTCCCACATTATTTTTTACGGTTCAGCCTTATTCTAGAAATGATTAAATAAAACAAATTAAAACCTCATCAATCTACACACAATACCCCATAATGACAAAGTGAAAACAGGTTTTTAGAAAGTTTAGCAAATTTATTACAAATAAAAAACAGAATTACCCCATTTACATAAGTATTCGGATCTTTTGCTGTGAGACTCGAAATTGTATCCTGTTTCCATTGAATTGAATTGAATTCATTTTGGGTAACAGACATATACAACAAATGTATAATGTGGACCCAGAGGACATCACTTGAAAGTATTCATTAAAACGCTTGTTTCCAAAGTGGTCCTCGATGGTAAAAACAATGACACATATAATGATTTAAAAGGCCAGACAAAATGACAAACAACCATAAATACATTCATTTATATTGACATCCTGTAAAGTTGCACTATTCACTGCACTTCTCCCTAACCTTAAAAATCATCCATATTCATTTCACATTAAAACAATCTATTCAGTTCACATCATAATAACAAAAAAATGAAACACCTGACCAAGCAGTACAAGGGGCAGTGGAGTGGTTTCTTTTACTCAGACAACCTTGTCCAAATGAAACACCTGACCAAGCAGTACAAGGGGCAGTGGAGTGGTTTCTCTTACTCAGACAACCTTGTCCAAATGAAAACCTTTGCCTGCTTTTTAAAGCTATTTTTACATTTTTCTTTGCTTGATCTCCAAGGGAAGGCTATTCCACAGACAAATGCCCGTATGGGAAAAACATGTTCCTCGCAGTACTGTTTACTCTTGAGATTTTACAAGACATAACACCAGGTCTGGTATTGTGACTGTGTTGGTTATAGACCATGTCAATGTGGTTTTTCATGTAACCTGGGGCATGATTATTTAAGATGTTAAACGTATTATTAAGTTTAATTTGGTCCACTCTGGACTCCAAAGGCAACAAGCCCATCTCCTGGAACTCCTGTACCCCTATGATATTCAGCATATACCTGATAACATTATTTTGCAGGACCGGCATTCTCTTTTTTCAGCTTTTTTGATAGCCAACTATACCAAGCAGAGCAGGCATAATCAAAATGACACTGAATCAAGGTTGAGACAAGCAGTTTCTTAACATTAATGATAAAATATCTAGTGTTACGATACAAACATTTAAATTGATTTGCCATTTTAGAAAGAATTTTAGCAGCAATCAGGTCTCCATAAAGGGATTGATCTAGGGGACACACCAAGGTAAGATACACTTGTTTTAGAATCAATCTCCTTGCCTGCACAGATTACCGTTATCTTGTCAGCCTTAAGCAGTCTACGTTTTGTTCCTAACAAAATCGATTCAGTTTTTCCCAAATGTAGTGACAATTTGTTGTCAGACAACCAATCTCTAACAAAATGCAATTCCTTACTCAGGGCCTCCTCTATGTAAACTGTATCCTTCCCTGATACCAGTATGGCTGAATCATCAGCATAAAGCAAGAGTTTGCACTTTACTGTATCTGGCATATCATTAACGTATATAATAAATAAGAGAGACCCTAAAATTGATCCCTGCGGGACTCCACAGGATATTTCTTTGGCCTCTGACAGAACATCACCAACATTACATACAGTTGATGTCGGAAGTTTACATACACCTTAACCAAATACATTTAAACTCAGTTTTTCACAATTCCTGACATTTAATCCTAGTAAAAATTCCCTGTCTTAGGTCAGTTAGGATCACCACTTTATTTTAAGAATGTGAAATTTCAGAATAATAATAGAGAGAATGATTTATTTCAGCTTTTATTTCTTTCATCACATTCCCAGTGGGTCAGAAGTTTACATACTGTACACTCAATTAGTATTTGGTAGCATTGCCTTTAAATTGTTTAACTTGGGTCAAACATTTCGGGTAGCCTTCCACAAGCTTCCCACAATAAGTTGGGGGAATTTTGTCCCATTCCTCCTGACAGAGCTGGTGTAACTGAGTCAGGTTTATAGGCCTCCTTGCTCGCATATGCTTCTTCAGTTCTGCTCACAAATGTTCTATAGGATTGAGGTCAGGGCTTTGTGATGGTCACTCCAATACCTTGACTTTGTTGTCCTTAAGCCATTTTGCCACATCTTTGGAAGTATGCTTGGTGTCATTGTCCATTTGGAAGACCCATTTGCGACCAAGCTTTTTTATATATATATATATATATTAACTGCCTGTTCAGGGGCAGAACGACAGATTTGTACCTTGTTAGGTCGGGGATTTGAACTTGCAACCTTTCGGTTGCTAGTCCACCTCTCTAACCACTAGGCTACCCTACCCTAACGTCCTGACTGATGTCTTGAGATGTTGCTTCAATATATCCACGTAATTTTCCTGCCTCATGATGCCACCTGTTTTGTGAAGTGCACTAGTCCCGCCTGCAGCAAAGCACCCCCACAACATGATGCTGCTACCCATATGCTTCACGGTTGGGATGGTGTTCTTCGGCTTGCAAGCCTCCCCCTTTTTCCTCCAAACATAACGATGGTCATTATGGCCAAAAAGTTCTATTTTTGTTTCATCAGACCAGAGGACATTTCTCCAAAAAGTACGATATTTGTCCCCATGTGCAGTTGCAAACCGTAGTCTGGCTTTTTTATGGCAGTTTTGGAGCAGTGGCTTCTTCCTTGCTGAGCAGCCTTTCAGGTAATGTCGATATAGGAGACAGAACATGTCTCCTTCCTGAGCGGTATGACGGCTGCGTGGTCCCATGGTGTTTATACTTGCGTACTATTGTTTGTACAGATGAACGTGGTACCTTCAGGTGTTTGGAAATTGCTCCCAAGGATGACCCAGACTTGTGGAGGCCTCTAATTATTTTTCTGAGGTCTTTCTTTTGATATTCCCTTGACTTGATGTCAAGCAAAGAGGCACTGAGGTTGAAGGTAGGCCTTGAAATACATCCACAGGTACACCTCCATTTGACTCAAATTAAGTCAGTTAGCCTATCAGAAGCCATGACATAATTTTCTGGCATTTTCCAAGCTGTTTAAAGGCACAGTCAACTTAGTGTATGTAAACTTCTGACCCACTGGAATTGTGATACAGTGAGTTATAGGTGAAATAATCTGTCTGTAAACAATTGTTGGAAAAATGACTTGTGTCATGCACAAAGTAGATGTCCTAACCGACTTGCCAAAACTATAGTTTGTTAACAAGAGATTTGTGAAGTGGTTGAAAAACAAGTTTTAATCACTCCAACCTAAGTGTATTTAAACATCAGACTTCAACTGTACTTGTGTTCTGTTGGTCAGATGAGACCTACACCAATTCACTGCTATATAATTTAGACCCATCCATTTCCATTTCATCAGGAGAATATCATGGTGTCAAAAGCTTTCTGCAAGTCTAACTTGACCATACCTGTACAGTTCCCCTCCTCACTTTCCTGCTTAATGTGGTGAAAATGGTGGATAAGGAAGTATCAGTGGAATGAGCTGTTCTAAAGCCAGATTGTAGTTCATAAAGAAGTGTTTGCTCGAGAAAGTATCCCTCAAGTTGATTTAAAAAAAAGGAATCTCACAACAACTTTGGATAAGGTGCTGAGGATCGACACAGGCCTGTAGTTTCCTACGTTTGTTTTACTGCTCGTACTGTTGAGTGGAACCACCCGGGCTGTTTTGAGATCCTTGGGAAATGTACCACTACCAAGAGAAAGGTTTACAATACGCGTTATCATTTTAGCAGTGACACACAAGCACTATCCTTTATGAATCTCACAGGAAGGTTATCCAGCCCAGTTTCTTTGTTTGTGCTCATTAAGCATTGTAGACTGGAAACGTTGTCCTCTGTTACCATGCACAGCTCAAACAAATCATTTGTGATACCTTTGCTATGGTAAACGTTGTTAATGAAAGACTGGCCATAGTGTCCAGAGCAGGTGGGTTACTTCTTAACCAGAGATGAGGCTATAGTGGTAAAAAAAATGTGGTAAAATAATTTGCAACCTTTGCCTGTTCATAACATAAAACATCCTCAATATCCAGGCCAATACTACAGGATTTTACCTTATGGGGGAGTTTTTGAGCCAATGTCCTTTAACATTTTCCACAGTTCATAAGGCCGATGTAAGCTGTCATTAACGGCGTCTATATAGTGTTTGGATTTGACCTTATCCATTTTGTATCTTGCCTGGTTTCTACGGTTAATATAACCGTCATAATCTTGTTGTAGATTTGTCCTTCTGAATCTGGCCAGGTAGCTATTCCCTTTTCCTTACGAGGTCTAAGATCTCGGAAGTGATCCATTTCCCTGACCGCTGTTTGATACAACTTTGTTTCATCGGAGCCAGAGAGTCGAGTGCAGACAGAAACATATCTTGATCAACAAGCTTGATCAATATCATCACAGTTTAGTACATGAGGCCAATCCAAAATTCCAAGTACTTCTACAAAATGTCCTTTTGAGTATTGTTTCATAGACCGTACCTACCATGTAGTTATGACCTGGCTCTAATAGCATTTTGGATTTCTTTCGGGTACAGTAGGTTACCATATGATCACATAAACCAATATTTAAGACTCCTGACTGACAGACGTTCTCTTGATCTGATACAATAATCAAATCTAAAGTTGATTTACTGTCAATACACACCCGGGTTGGCTCGGGTGTGTATTGAGATGTTTCTACAACTTGATTGGTTTCCACCTGTGGTAAATTCAATTGATTGGACTTGATTTGGAAAGGTGCACACCTGTCTATATAAGGTCCCACAGTTGACAGTGCATGTTAGAGCAAAGATCATGTCATGAGGTGGAAGGAATTGTCCGTAGAGCTCCGAGACAGGATTGTGTCGAGGCACAGATCTGGGGAAGGGTACCAAAAGATTTCTGCAGCATTGAAGGTCCCCAAGAACACAGTGGCCTCCATCAATCGTAAATGGAAGAAGTTTGGAACCACCAAGACTCTTCCTAGAGCTGGCCGCCCAGACAAACTGAGCAATCGGGGGAGAAGGGTCTTGGTCAGGAAGGTGACCAAAAACCAGATGGTCACTCTGACAGAGCTCCAGAGTTCCTCTGTTGAGATGGGAGAACCTTCCAGAAGGACAACCATCTCTGAAGCACTCCACCAATCAGGCCTTCATGGTAGAGTGGCCAGATGGAAGCCACTCCCAATAAAAGGCACATGACAGCCCGCTTGGAGTTTGCCAAAAGGCACCTAAATACTCTCAGACCATGAGAAACAAGATTCTCTGGTCTGATGAAACCAAGATTGAACTATTTGGCCTGAATGCCAAGTGTCACATCTGGAGGAAACCGGGCACCACTCATCACCTGGTCAATACCATCCCTACAGTGAAGCATGGTGGTGGCAGCATCATGCTGTGGGTATGTTTTTCAGCGACAGGGACTGGGAGATTAGTCAGGATCGAGGCAAAGATGAACGGAGCAAAGTACAGAGAGATCCTTGATGAAATCTTGCTCCAGAGCACTCAGGACCTCAGACTGGGGCAAAGGTTCACCTTCCAACAGAACAACTACCCTAAGCACACAGCCAAGACAACTCAAGAGTGGCTTTGGGACAAGTCTCTGAATTTCCTTGAGTGGCCCAGCCAGAACCCAGACTTGAACCCGATCGAACATCTCTGGAGAGACCTGAAGATAGCTGTGCAGCAACGCTCCCCATCCAACCTGACAGAGCTTGAGAGGATCTGCAGAGAAGAATTGAGAAACTCCCCAAATACAGGTGTGCCAAGTTTGTAGCTTCATACCCAATAAGACTCGAGGCTGTAATCTCTGCCAAAGGTGCTTCAACAAAGTACTGAGTAAAGAGTCTGAATACTTATGTAAATGTGATTCACTTTCATAAATTGCTTTGTCATTATGGGGTATTGTGTGTAGATTGAGAGGGGGGGGGACAATTGAATACATTTTAGAATAAGGCTGTAACGTAACATAATGTGGAAAAAGTCAAGGGGTCTGAATATTTTCCAAAGGCACTGAATACCTAATATATTATCTGACTTGACTGTCACAGTTTTTTAAATCGTTCATGTTATTGTTAGCAGGCGATACATTAGGTCAGCATTATAGAGACTGTGAAAGGGTTCGACTGTAGTCTATAAATTATTCAAAAGCTGAGCATTTTAGTATGGGGAGATGAAGAGCAATAGAGTTGTGTGTGTATTTGGTGGGGGAGAGAGAGAAAGACGGAGAGAGAGAGAGAGGGAGAGACGGGAAATAAGATGAAAGGCCCCGCACAGCAGTTGTCTTATTACCAGTTATTAAAGTAGGTTTTCCTGGAGCAGTGAAAAAAAGAGAAGGAGTGTGTGTGTGTGTGTGTGTGTGTGTGTGTGTGTGTGTGTGGCTGGTGCAATGATTTGGGATCTCTTCCCCCTCCTCCTCCTTGCCTATACAGAGGAGGACTGAAAGAGGGAGCGAGAGAGAAAGAGAGCGAGATTAGAGTACAGTGAGAGAGAAATCAACACTCAACGAGGGGAGAAACCCAAGAGACGAGAGTGAGAAGAGACAGAGTGAGAGCGAGAGATACAGGAGACAAGTCACATGAAGAGAAGAGAGGAGACACATCTTTGTAGCTGTCGAGCTGAAGCCAAGTGGGAGTAGTGTGTTTCGTTGGACTAAATCTCTTTGCTTTTCAGAGCCCACACACAGACACAAGTGAGTGTGTGTCCTGCTGGTGCCTTACTCGTGAAGTGTGTGTGCTATATGCTCGGGACTTTGAGTGTGCGCGTGTGTGAGACCATGTGGAGGATCACGACCTTGTTCCTTCTAGCCCACCTGGGGCGCAGTCTGACAGGGGCATGGAGAGCCTCCCTGCCGCGCCTGCAGTTCACTCACTCAGGTAAGACAGAACCCCTCTCTCTCTCTCTCCCCCACACGCCCTGCTGTCTCTTGTTAGTGTGGCTCACATTTCTCCTGTCTGCCCACACATTGTGTTATCTATTAATTGTATTATCTAGTTCAACGTCTGTCCCTTTCACTGCTTTCCTCGTTCCAGGACACTTTCTTACACAGTGAGGGATCAGCTACAGTGCAGGAGAGAATGGGATGTTTGTGTGATGATGTTTGCGTATGATTGACGGAGTGCAATTATTGTGCGAAGATGATGTGTGTCATCGAAGGGGCAGGCTTTTTTTTTTCATTTTTTAAGGAATGATTATGACAGTGTATGTATCTGTCTTCTAATAGAGAGGTATGTTAAGATCTTTAGTCTGTGCTAATGTAAGTATTGAGAGATATTTGAGCTGCTCCATCTGCTCATGTCTGAGAATGCAACAATCCCGAACCCCCAGTTGGGAGTGATAGTCTAATCAGTCGTATGTGAGTTACATATAACAATTCGATTCAAGGCTGAAACGTACGTGACCTAGAAAGTATAAAGGGGACTTGTGCACAGGGAGAAGCTAGTTGGATTTAGTTTGTTCGGTCAGAGCGAAGGTGTCTGAACACAGACAGACATTTCATTTCCTGCATCACTTCTGCTTTGCGGGACTCCATTTCAGTGCTACATCTGGCTGCTTTTGAACATGAGCATCACAACGCGGAGTTCAATATCAGAGGTACGGAAGAAAGAAAGTCCAGAATCATAAAAAAGGACTGGAAACTCTTTTGGACCTCGCTATACATCTGAATGCCTTTATTGCCCTTTAACCCCTGCTCTTCACGGGTCAGATTCACCACTAGGTCCTGATTCCAGATCAGATCCTGGAGGTCCACGTGTGAGGGAGCTGGTCTTAACCCCACCATGACTGATTACCCAATCAGCTTGGCCGCCTGGTCCCTCTCTCTCTCTCTCTCTCTCTCTCTCTCTCTCTCTCTCTCTCTCTCTCTCTCTCTCTCTCTCTCAACCCAGCTTGCCTTAATGACTAAATGATACCAGTTATTCAATCAAACTCTGCGTCGGACATGCCAGCCAGCACTGGACTAAACTGCCTGCTACCCCCCAAATCCTAACGGCTCAATTATTCCAGTCGCTTGTCGACTCCAGCCCTTATTTCCCAAATGATAAATGACAGCTGGGGATTGGGTTCTTGCCTCCCACACACAAAAAGGACATTTTACTGCTGCGAATGATGTGAAATGTATAGCGGCACATATAAAAGCCTAATGAAGCAACGCCAGCTGTTAAGCCATGTAGAATGATTGGGAACCCCACACAACCCGGGTTATAGAGTTGCCGTTTGATGATGCTCACCTTGCCCCGGCTGCCTCTAACAGTTCACCCGCTCCTCTCGTGACCCGTGAGGATGCATCATTACCCTGTACAGTGATTGGAGAGGCGGCCATGTTGGGAAGGTCATTATCATGTTGAATGATAAACGCAAGACATTTGTGACATAAATTGGAAGTTAGTCCATCGTCTCAAGATGATGACACTTTCCCCTTTCACCCAAGGGTGAGGTTGGTGCCCCGAGAATTGGCACCCCTTCTTCCTGGCAACACCCTTGACAACGGTAGACGGTGGTTTTGCAGCCTTGAACTAAAGCTGTGCTGTAATGCTCAGACAGAGAGCTACCTTTGCCAAACATCTGATTATGATGAATACGTATTTATTCAGAAAGGTCAAAGGGCAGGGTATCCACGTGTGCCTGGTTGAGTGGTGAAAGAATCCAGATGTCAGGGAGTGTGTGTTTGTCTGTTTCCCAGGCATCTCCAGTCCTGCCTCTCTAATTGCACTGTAATTGGTGAAGTGATAACCCCATTTCCACAGGAAACGGGCCCCAGTTTCCTAATTTCTCTAGTGGCACACCGCACAAAGTCTTCCCACTGGGAACCGTAAGCCAGACAACTCAGCTATGGGGCCCGTGTAGAGAAACAGGTAGACTGACTCAGACACAAAGACAGACACACACACACACACACACACAACCACACACACACACACACACACACACACACACACACACACACACACACACACACACACACACACACACACACACACACACACACATACACACACACACACATACACACACACATACACACACACACACACACATACAACCACACACACACATACAACCACACACACACACACACACACACACACACACACATACAACCACACACACACACACACACACACACACACATACAACCACACACACACACACACACACACACACACACACACACATACAACACACACACACACACACACACACACACACACACACACACACACACACATACAACCACACACACACACACACACACACACACACACACACAACCACACACACACACGCACACACACACTAGCAATCCTCTTGATAATAACAAAATGGTAATGAGGGAGATTAATGATAACTACTCTATTGAATCATGATAGACAGGATGCTTAGCACCAGTTTGAGGAAAATAACCATCTGTTTTAAAATGGACTCCCGCCATGGTGTGTGTGTGTGTGTGCGTGTGTGCATGCATGCGTGTGTGCGTGTATGTGTGTGCGCGCACATTCCTGCCTGCGTCTATGTTCATTTTAGTCTGTGTGTGTTTCTGTATGTGCCCTTGTCGTGTGTGTGTGTGTGTGTGCGTGTGTGTGTCTGTGTCTCCTGATGCAGGAATGTTCGTAGCTGAATCACACGCCACACATTCACCCTAATCACATAGACGCACATCAGTTTGCTCCCATGACTGAGGTAATCTAATGTTCACTGGCTCGGGTTTGTTTGGTGGCTAAAAATATACCTCTCCTCCTGATGCCATCCTAACACACAGCGTCCACATCCACACAGGACTGGAAGAAGAGAGGGTGGTGGGCAGACAGAGACTCGCCCTCAAAAGACACCAGAGGAAGTGTTAAGGTCGGGGCATGAGGACACAGGGAGGAGAGGGTGGGGTGAGTGGGCGGTGGAGATATGTCAAGGTTTTTCTTTGATTAAGAGTGACGGGGTCAAGGCTCAACTGGCTGGAGGTCAAGGGTCAGGGCCTTAAGGACCTCGCTGTCACCTTCAGCTTGTCTGAGGAGGGAGGCACTCTGCAGTTTTCACAAACACTTTGAGTCTACCCGGACTGAAAATACATGGCTGTTCTGATGAGTTAAGACACATTTAGAAACAAAGACCCTTCTGTTTGGGTTCTTGGATTTCAACAAGATTTCCAGGATTCCAATCTAAGCCTTCTGAACTGAACAATGTACCTTTACAAATCTACTTCTCACTAGTTTGTTCCTACACATTGGCCTACATTTACAGTTGAGCCGTTAGCGCGTTACTGCATGAAGCTAATGGACTTTCTACAGCAGACGTGTTGTGTTTTTGGTGTTAGCTGTGGAAGCCAGTCTGACAGGTGAAACACTGACAGTACTAATCCCTCTGAGGGGCTGCTGGTGAGAACAGGCCTGGAACCCCCACTGGGTTGACATGGTCACTGTTGTCAAGGCAACTACCCCAGAGGAAGGATGGGCCCGTTGGGGTTGGTGGGTGCAGCTGGTGTGTTGGGAGAGTGGCAGGAATGTGTGTGTGTGTGTGTCTGTGTGTGTGTGTGTGTGTGTGTGTGTGTGTGTGTGTGTGTGTGTGTGTGTGTGTGTGTGTGTGTGTGTGTGTGTGTGTGTGTGTGTGTGTGTGTGCGTGTGTGTGCGCGTGCGTGCGTGCGTGCGCGTGCGTGTGTATATGTGTGTGTGCGTGTGTGTGTGTGGGCGTGCGTGTGTGTGTGTGCGTGCGTGTGTGTGTATGTATGTGTGTATGTGTATGTGTGCGTGTGTGTGTATGTGTGCGTGGAGACTACATGTTCGTGTCTAAAAGGGTATTTTAGCTTGGGAGAGGCAGGAATGTGTTTTCTGTCACCCTGAATAAGAGACAATCATCATTGACTCAGAATGACGCAATCCTGACAGGTGTTCTGGCCATTGGCTCTACAGTCCAGTGTGTGTGTAGAAATGTACAGTATATACAGTACAAATAATATATTTGGGTGTGAGAGAGATGAGATGGGTACACTCTTAGCGGGGACTTTGATTGTGATATTTGAAACGTGTCACTCAACAAGTTTGCCAACAACCAATAGAATGTGTATGCCAGTTTGATCTTACAGTCCTCCCGGTTTCTTAAAATAAATATTTGCTACCTCTTTCGTCAGCAAATGAAAGTGATTCAATTAACTCCAAATGGCAGTTTATTTTTGTAGTTTCCCTCAGTCTGCTCCCATACTTTTTTCCCTCTCATGCCCTTCTCCCCATCGATTCATCCTCTTTCTCACCGCAGTGTAGTTCCTTCCACGCGTGCCATGTCTCATTTCTCAGTCTGTCAGTCTCATCACAGTGGCATCAGTCTCATCTCACTGTTCCAGTTTTTCCACCAGACACAGTCTGTCACTACTTCTCAATCTTCTCCAAACCCTCCTGCTTCTATCTTCTATCAAACACATGCAAGCTCAGCTTTAGAGGCAAGCTTTACTGTCTAGAACCTAAAAGGATTCTTCGGTTGTCCCCAGAACCCTTTAAAGAACCCTTTTTGCTTCCAGGTAGAATAGTTTTAGTTCCAGGTAGAACCCTTTTGGGTTCCATGTAGAACCCTTTCCACAGAGGGTTCTACATGAAACCCAAAAGGGTTCTACCTGGAACCAAAAAGGGTTCTCCTATGGGGACAGCTGAAGAACCCTTATGGAACCATTTCTTTCTAAGTGTGAAAGGGAAAAGATAATATGTGCAGTTAGAGGAATGTAAACCAATTCCATCCTCCAAATTCCTTCCTATGTGATCTCAAAGCCAATTGACATTCTGTACGTTAGTGTAGTTTGTGTGGGAGAAGTGTGGTTTCACAGGGAGAGTAGACTGATAGTGGTGATGGTCATCCTCTGCCAATCGCTACTCTTAGCTCTCCGGCTATGGGGTCTAACCGACGTACAGCCTCTATCATAGCTTTCATAGTCTCACGGTTGTATCAGCCACTATCGTCTAATCTGTCTGGAGATGTGTTAGTTTGTTTGTCTGACGGACTTCTGACTTATGTCGATCTCCGGTACGCTCGCTGGAGAAGTGAATAGATGAATGTGTGTTAGACACTGTGGGAAAGGGTTTGTGCTGAGTCATATTATGTGGGTTTGTGGAGTGGAGTCCTAGCCACAGAATACTACAACTCATAAGATTAATGGATGCAGCCTAGTACCACTCATTAGCTGGTCTTTGGAGGACCATATGCGTTATTATAGCTGGTGTGTGACTGTGTTTTTGATCTCTCGGTCGTCCTATCTGTATTTCATTGAGCTGTCTATACAAATAGTTTGCTCATACGGTCACGTTTCATTTGTCATTGGGTTCTAGACGTATTTGTTGCTGTGTTATTGGTGTCTGTATCATATTGTGACTGCGGCCTCATCTCTCTGCTGTACGGTGTTCATATTACGACAGCCTCAGTACCGTGCTGTTGTTGTATTCATCTCTCTGCATGTCTCTCTCTCTCTCTCGCTCTCGCTCTCTCTGTCTTTATCTCTTTGTCTCTCTCTGTCAGAGCTGGTCCAGAATGGCCGTCTCCTATACCTGCCCCTGGCGGCGGGGGACATGCACTCTCTGCTGCCAGATGAAGATGGCCGTCGGCTCTACGTGGCCATGAAGGACAACCTGCTGTCCACCAGCCTGGACGACATCACGCAGAACCCCAGCAAGGTCAGACTGCCTGGCTCTCTATAGGCTTCTCACACTACTGAGCCGAACCGAGCCAAACCAAACCAAGCTGTACTGAGCTGTCCTGGTGACACAACCACCATAATTGTTAGAACTTTGTTGGGAAAAAAAGACGATTTGAAAAGCAATTATCCAAACCACAGTCTGGTTCTGGTCTGCATGATTGTGTGAAAAAAGGGTAATAGATCCAACACAATTACTTACACACACTTACACTCCCATGAACACACGTATTGATCCAGCTACACTCCTCAGTGAGGAAAAACGTTAACTCCTAGCTGGTTTTCACCGTAACCCAGAGAATCTTGTGAGAGAATAGATGTTAGTGGCTGGATGACTGTCAGTCACTGTTGGTTGTCCAGTGTGCATGGAGAAAGTAACTTAGAGGGATAACGACGCTCAAATTGATGGTAACCAGAATACGGAGGAGTAAGCCACCTCCAGCTGTCTAGCATCCCTTCCTCTTTCCATCAAGCCCCCTGTGTCTCTCAATCCCTCTCTTTCAGACTAACACTACCTGAAATACACAGCGATCATCACACTTCTCCACCTCTCTCCTGTATGTACCCATGCCCACTACCAATCACAGCCTCTCGTACCTCTCCCTTTTCATTTCCTCCTGCTCAAACTTTCATTCCGATACACGTAGACACACATTTACACAGGGACTCTCTCTCTCAGACTCTCTTTCCCAGACGGGAATAGCCCCGTATTGTATAAGTGAGGGTTTCATTCTAAGGTCACCCCTGTTCCCACTTCTCCCTGGCAGGAGATTGACTAGAGCGCCATGCTCCCACTAATAACACCATCCTCTGATCAACCAACCCCTGAGGCATTCCTATTGCATGAGTCCCTCACCGCCAGCCCACATCACACACAAGGACAGAAGAGCTGTGCGTGAGAGGGCGTGTGTGTTTGTGTGTGTGTGTGTCTCTGTGTGCAAATGTGACCGATCTCCAACTCTCTATTTACCCATGTCCGCTACCAGCATCATCCTAATTTCTCTCCTTTTCCATATCCTCCCTCTCTTTCTTTACTTTAAAAAAAATCCAGTTCCTTTTCAGTCCCTTGCTAATTGAGTTGCATGTTGCACAGGGATTAGTGTAGGGTCTATGCATTTCCACATCTTTGTCCATGTGACAGGGCATAGAACTGGTTATACAAAACTCCCCTCCAAGACATAGTATTCGTCACAGATGGTAGATTTATATATTCCCAGTGAGAATGCTGGTGGTCGCCCAGTCTACTCCCCCCTCTGGTATTCAGGGATAGCATTTAGTATTCGATTAGCATCCCCGTTAGGTGTTGCCAAGGCAGCAGCTACAATTCCTGGGGTACAGACGGAAGTAAAGCATATCGTCATATACGAACTTTGTGCATCATACACATGTATGGGGGTGGCAGGTAGCCTAGTGGTTAGAGTGATGGGCCAGTAACCGAAAGGTTGCTAGATTGAATCCCCCGAGCTGACAAGGTAAACATCTGTCGTTCTGCCCCTGAACAAGACAGTTAACCCACTGTTCCTAGGCCGCCATTGTAAATAAGAATTTGTTCTTAAATCTTCTTCAGGATTGGTGGGTCCCCCCTGTGGGATGGTTGAGCTAATGTAGGCTAATACGATTAGCATGAGGTTGTAAGTAACAAGAACATTTCCCAGGACATAGACATATCTGATATTGGCAGAAAGCTTAAATTCGTGTTAATCTAACTGCACTGTCCAATTTACAGTAGCTATTACAGTGAAAGAATACCATGCCTTTGTTTGAGGAGAGTGCACAGTTTTGAACATGAAAACTTATTAATAAACAAATTAGGCACATTTGGGCAGCCTTGATACAAAATTTTGAACATAAATGCAATGGTTCATTGGATCAGTCTAAAACTGTGCACATACACTGCTGCCACACTGCTGATGATGGTACAAAAAAATACACAAAAAAACGTCATTTTTGTCTTTGTATTATCTTTTACCAGATCTAACCTGTTATATTCTCCTACATTCCTTTCACATTTCCACAAATTTCAAAGTGTTTCCTTTCAGATGGTACCAAGAAAATGCATATCCTTGCTTCAGGGCCTGAGCTACAGGCAGTTAGATTTGGGTATGTCATTTTAGGCGAAAATTGAAAAAAGGGTTAAGAGTTAACTGACTTGCCAAGTTAAATAAAGGTTTAATAAAAATAAATAAAATACATGTATTGCTAGTTTGAGTTACCTGAGGTGGGAGAGAGTTCCCTGTAATCATGGAGCTGTATAGTACTGTGCATTCCCTAGCCTCTGTTCTGGACCCCTGGTAGCATGTGTGTATGGGTGTCTGAGCTGTGTGTTAACTGATTGTACAGACAGTTTGGTACTTTTAATATGTCAATACCTCTCACAAAGACCAGCAGTCAATCTCCCCTCTACTTTGAGCCAGGATAGATTGCCGTTCATGATATTGTTGTACCTGAAAGGCTTTACAATGAAGAGCTGGCGAATACAAGTGGCAATATAGTCCACTAGCATCCTCGGTCATTTTCCATCGAAGTTGTCAGAACCAGGGGGTTTGTCATTATAGATAGACAGCAATACTTTTTTCACCTCTTCCACACTCACGTTACAGAACTCCAAATTACAATGCTTGTCTTTCATTATTTGGTCAGTTAAGCATGAGTCTGAAGGCTCAGAGTTTGTTGTTGGCATGTCATGCATACGTTTGCTAATCTTGCCATTTAAAAAGTCAGTAAAAGTTGTTGGCAATATCAAAGTGTTTTGTGATGAATGAGCCATCTGATTCAATGAAGGATGAAGCTACGTTTCCCTTTTGGCCAACATTTCATTGAAGATACTCCACATTTTGTACAATCATCGTTTATAAAAATGTACCTTTTGTTTTCGTAGTACAATTTCTTCTTCTTTTTTTTGTTTGGTCTCATCATTTCTCTTTTAACAGTACGTTTGCCTGGACAGCCAGATTGATTTGCCATTCCTTTTGCCTCGCCCCTCTCAACCATACAATTTCTCAATCCCTCGTCAATCCACAGGGAATTAGCCGTTCGAACAGTCCGTTTCTCAGTGGGTGGATGCTTATCGGTAACCGGAGCTTTAAAAAATGGAAAGCTGAAATGAAGAAAGAAAGAAAAAAACATCTTTATCTTTTATCACGTGATCTCTGCTACGTCCCCTAAATGACTAACTCAGTGGACATGCTGTGGAGGTTAGTCATCTATGGTGGCATGATATCACCTCATCATGGTGGCATGATATCACCTCATCATGGTGGCATGAAACCAGATCATCATGGTGGCCTGATACCAGATCATCATTATTTTTTTCAGCTCTACTGGCCAGCAAGTCCAGAACGGGTGCAAGAGTGTTTGATGGCTGGAAAGGACCGGGAGGTGAGGGGTTACCACACACATAGACACACACACACACACACACACACACACACACACACACTCCTAACTCCAATCCCCCTCTACAGTTGGAGTGCGCTAATTTCCTGCGAGTGCTGCAGCCCTACAACCAGACCCACCTGTATGTGTGTGGAACGGGAGCCTTCAACCCTCGCTGTGCCTTCATCCCTACCACCGTCTTCCTCAAGGTAAAGCCACACACACACACTCACTCCTTCCTCAACCAACCAGCACACCCGGTGGGTCCCCCAGGAATATATTGAGGAAAACGGATGCCTATCTCAAGCTTTCTCTCTCTGTCCTTCTACATCTGTCCTATAGCAATACATCCTATACCTGTGTGTTCTGTCTGACTAAAGGCTTAGCTGTCAGCCCCTATAGCTGCGCTATCTGTTGCTACACCTACTATGTGTACTGTACTGTGTGCCCCTATACCCCGATGCCTGCCTGCCTGTCCTATGCCTCCGTGTGTTTGCCCCACGTCTCAACGTTTCTTAGCTAAACTCCCGTGCTCTTCCTCTCTCTCTTTCTTCTTTCACTTTCTCACACACTGTCTTCAGGTCCCCATGTGTGCTGGTGTCTGTGTTTCTGGGAGAAGGTGTGAAACCCATGAAAGGGGCTTAGACTCCTGAGCAAGGACACGAGGGGCCGCGATGCTTTGAGAGGCCAGCGGCGCTGCCTCCCTCACATTGCATTTGACACATTTTTCAGCCAAATATTTACAGAGATTACGGCCTCCTTAATAGACAAGTCTGGGAGAGTTTTAGAGTTGTACTGTGCATGAGTTATGTGCAGGGGCGGACTGGGACCAAAAATCGTCCCCTGGCATTTCAAACACACCGGACCATTTCATTTTTTTCTTGACGCCCCCATTATTAGCCAGATAATGATAATTTTATGTTTAAAAAAAACAAAACAAGACAGACATGGCCAATGCCTAAACATTGACAAGACCATCTGGCATTTGCCCGTAATGCCAGATGGTCAGTCTTCCCCTGGTCATGTGGCAGTAGCGTGCGTCCATGCGTGAGTGAGTGCATGTGTGTGTATGTGTGTAGAGTGTTTAAATTGTGTCTATTCAATTCTGTTTCTTTGGCAGTCGGAGCGACAAACTCTATCATTTGGACAGACTGAATGCGGGAAGGGAAAGTGTCCATATGATCCCCACCAGAGAACTGCCTCCGCCATTATTGGTAAGATCACACACAGTATGTCTGTGAGCAAATGTCTTGTGTGTGAGTGAGTTCACACTAATAGGAAGACCTGTTTGATGTCCTTATAGGTGCACGTGGATAATGACGTGTTGGTGCTTTTTCCATGGTTACGCCTATACAGTGTGTTGGATGATGTGTTTTTCTGTATCCCGTGTCCAGATGGGGAGCTGTATGCTGGGATCTCATCTGACTTCATGAGTCGAGACTCGGCCTTCTTCCGCAGCCTGGGCAGTCGTCATGTGATCCGCACCGAGCAGTACGATTCCTCCTGGCTGCAGAGTAAGGACGTGTATAAATGAAACAATAAAAACTCAATCATTTATCTTTGTTCTCTCTTTCACATCGAAACATTTCCCCTCATTCACTCTAATTTGTAAACATATCTTTCACACCCTCTCTCTCTGTACTTCTCTCCATCTAAATGGTAAAATCTCTCTTCTCTCTCGCTCTCTGTCAGATGCCCAGTTTGTTAAGGTGGCCTGGATGGCGGAGACTGATAACCCAGAGGATGATAAGGTGTACGTGTTCTTCACTGAGCGCGCTCAGGAGGCAGAGGGGGCTGCTGGGAAGGTGCTGTACTCCAGAGTGGCGCGTGTCTGCAAGGTAAGGATCTCTACGTGCCTGTGTGTACTGGTACCGATGTACGGGTGTGTGTGTCTGTGTGTGTGTCTGTGTCTGTGTGTGTGTGTGTGTGTGTGTGTGTGTGTGTGTGTGTGTGTGTGTGTGTGTGTGTGTGTGTGTGTGTGTGTGTGTGTGTGTGTGTGTGTGTGTGTGTGTGTGTGTGTGTGTGTGTGTGTTTACGTACAACGGGCACGTGCACTTGTGTGTTTATCGATGTGCCTGTATATGTGTGTTTGTTTACCATCTTACTATCACGGTTGCTGTCTGTGTCGATAGTGACATCTATTCTAATCTGGGTGTGTACAGAACGACATCGGGGGCCAGCGGAGTCTGGTGAACAAGTGGAGCACCTTCCAGAAGGCACGTATCGTGTGCTCTATCCCTGGATCCGACGGGATACAGACTCACTTTGACCAACTACGTGAGTATGAACTATCAACTTGACCTCGCTCTTACTGACCAGTGACCACACACACATGACCATAAGCTCACCGACCATGACCACCAATTCACCAAGTGAAACACAAACAATCGTACTAAAGTTCAACAGACGTACCATAATGGTTAATGGTGTTGAATCCCAATAAGACAGCAGTGGAGGAGGGAGTGGATATTGTATAGACTGTATTGGCTCTAAAGCAACTACGGCGCCTTCAGATTGTATTCACACCACTTTACTTTATCCACATTTTGGTGTGTTACAGCCGGGTTAAAACATTTATTCAATTGACATGTTGTGTCACTGATCTACACATAATACCCCATAATATCAAAGTGGAATTTTGTTAGTATATATATATATATATATATATATATATATATATATATTTTATGAATTGAAAATGGTAAGCTGAAATGTCTTCAGTCAATAAGTATTCAAACGCTTTGTTGTGGCAAGCCTAAATAAGTTCAGGAGTAAAAATGTGCTTAACAAGTCGCATAATAAGTTGCATGGACTCATTCCGTGTTCAATAATAGTGGTTAAAATGATTTTGTGAGGTCTACCCCATCTCTGTACCCCACACACACAATTAACTGTAAGGTCCCTCAATCCAGTAGTGAATTTCAAGCACAGATACAGCCACAAAGACCAGGGGAGGTTTTACAATGCTTCGCAAAGAAGGACACCACTGATAGGTGGTTGTGTACAAATAAAAAGCATATATTCCTATATATTATAATATATATATTATAATATATTCCTTTGAGCGTGGTGAAGTTATTCATTGGGCTTTGGATGGTGTATCAATACACTCAGCCAGTACAAAGAGACAGGCGTCCTTCGACACCTTCCTAACTCAGTTGCCGAAGAGGAAGGAAACCGCTCAGGGATTTCACCATGAGGCCAATGGTGATTTTAAAACAGTTACTGACTTTAATGGTTGTGATATGAGAAAACTGAGGATGGATCAACAACATTGTAGTTACTCCACAATACTAACCTAAATGACAGAGTGAAAAGAAGGAAGCATGTGCAGAATATATGTGCCTGTTTGCAACAAGGCACATAACCCTTTCCTGCAGTCAAATGACCTAGTTGCCTCATGGGTTGAATGCTATTAATATTTTTCATAATTAATAAACAAGCTGCTGAAAATCCAGTGCTTCTATGTCAAACGGTTTTGTTATGTGATGTATATAAAGTGTAAATATTGGGATTCAAATTCTAACTTAATACATTACAACTCGATATCTGACATGGTGAAGGTGTCTTCTATTTTTAAACCCATAACCAAAATAGATTTGTTTAAGACTACCAATAAACACTCTGTGTGACCCTGATTTAGCCTACTGCAGTAAAAGGTTATTATGTAATACTGCAAAAAATTTGGGAAGGACATTTTTCACTTTTTTGTCCTGAATAAATAAGTGTTTGGTTTGGGGCAAATCTAAAACATCACTGAGTACCACTCTTCATAATTTCAATCATGGTGGTGGCTGCATCATGTTATGGGTATGCTTGTCATCGGAATATAAGCACAGGCACAATCGGAGAGGAAAATCTGGTTCAGTCTGCTTTCCAGCAGACACTAGAAGACAAATTTACCTTTCAGCAGGACAATAACCTAAACAAGGCCAAATCTATACTGGAGTTGCTTACAGAGACGACATTGAATGCTCCAAGTTGCCTTGTTACCGTTTTGACTTAAATCGGCATGGAAATCTATAGCAAGACTTGAAAATGGCTGTCTAGCAATGATCAACAATCAACTTGACAGAGCTTGAAGAATTTTAAAAAGAATAATTATTGTACAATCCAGGTGTGCAAAGTTCGTAGGATACTTCCCCAAAAAGACTCACAGCTGCAATCTCCACAAAAGGTGGTTCTACAAAGTATTGCCTCAGGGGTGTGAATACTTTTGTATTTCCGTATTTCATTTTCAATAAATGTGCTAAAATGTATAAAAACATGTTTTCACTTTGTCATTATGGGGTATTGTATGTAGATGGGTAAGAACAAAATTGATTTAATCCGTTTTTGAATTCAGGCTGTAACAAAACGTAATGCGGTATCAATGCATTCTGAGGGCACTGGATATAGAAGTGAAGAGTCTATGTTTGGCCTACAGAAAGCTTAGTGTTTTGATCATGCAGCCAGCATAACTCCACTCCACCCTGGCTTGTGGTATTCCACTCTGTTACCACGGTGACCAGCAGCCCTGTCCTTTTTACCCTGCGCTGCCTTTGTAGTACTTCAGCACTAGTCGCCCTGGCAACTACCATGAAGTCTCTATTAGAGAGCATTTAAGGGTCTAGCATCTCCCCTTTCTGTGATCTCCGGTTTTTCAAGTCTGTGTGTGTCTGTGTGTCTGTGTGAGTGTACATGTGTGTCTATGCTTGTGCATGCACTCTGTCATCGCTAGTTTTATGGGCCATAGAGTATCAGTCAGTGATGTGATCAGTAGTTGGCCTCGCTAGAAGCGAGACCGAGAGACAGGACCGTTCCCTTATCACATCTGTTTCTGTAAACACAACCAGCCAGTAAAATAAACAACACCCCTCCCCCCCTCTCTCTGGGGTTATACTGAGGCAAAGTGAACCACACACATCATAACACATACACACACAAACACACATACACACATCACACACAGACAACTCCCTGTCCAACCCGTCTCACCCAGGACAGTGAGTAGGAAGATGAACATAAACATCCCCACACAACAACCTGCCCCGGGACACGTTGCAACTGAAAAGATCCCATCAGCCCAAGAATGCCGCCGGTGTTGTGTTTACGGCACGCTCCGTCGGCCAGAAACACTACGAATCGCATGAGCGCCTTGTTCGGGTCCGGGGCCCCTCATGTTGAAGGAGCCAGGCTGTTATCGATGCCGGAACTTCTACAAGAATATTTGGGTGTCAACTCTAACAAGAGCCACTATCCTGGCAGGTCATCAGTGTTTGTACAGGTGAAAGGGATTGTTTACAGTCTGGAGCACTCAACCATCAGTACTTATTGAATATATTCGTTTCTAATCCTCCTATAGTCAGAATAAAGTGTTACCAACTGTAGTCTTTGATTGAAAGCTTATGAGAGACATGGTTAGCAGTGGTGTAAGGTACTTAAGTAAATATAGTTCTACTTAAGTACTTTTTGGGGGTATCTGTACGTTACTATTTATATTTTTGACAACTTTTACTTCACTACATTCCTAAAGAAAATAATGTACTTTTTTACCCCATAGAGTTTCGTGACACCCAAAAGTACTCGTTACATTTTGAATGCTTAGCAGGACAGGAAAATGGTCCAATTCACCCACTTATCAAGAGAACATCTCTGGTCATACCTCCCTACATCCCTACTATCTGGTGGACTCACTAAACACAAATGCTTAGTGTTGGGAGTGTGCCCCTAGCTATCCGTAAATTATTATTATTTTTTTAAATTGTGCCGTCTGGTTTGCTTAATATAAGGAATGTGAAATGATTTATATGTTTACTTTGACTTTTGATACTGAAGTATATTTCGAAAGAAATACTTTGACTTTCACTCAAGTAGTATTTTACTGCGTGACTTTCACTTTTACTTGAGTCAACTTATCTTTACTTTTACTCAAGTATGATAATTGGATACTTTTCCCACCACTGCGTGTTAGGGAAGCTCTCAGAGTATCGGAGTATATTAAAAAATATATAGATATGTGTTTTAATAGGCCTACATATAGATATCTAAAATGTCTTTTGAATGTGTTCATCAGTTGGAAACATTTGAAGGGCGTCTGTTTGTGGCCAGAAGCCCATAAACAGACGTATAAAGCCAGGAGAGATGGAATTCCCTGGCGTGTTACTGTGTTGTTATTCAGGACAGTCATACCATCAGTTTGGACCGGGAGACACTAACTGTTTGACCACAAAGTTTAGGTTAGACCACTCAGGTCCCGAAGCAGAGGACAACAAAGTCTTGAGGAGTTTGGGGTTTATAGATTTCAATGATTTAAAGGAAGTTGGTGTGTGTGTATATGTGTGTGTGTCGCTGTGTGTGTGCGCCCACATCCTAGTCCCTAGATGGCCTAGCTCGGATGAGGGAATAGGAGGGGTGGAGAGTTAAGGAGAAGGGTATTTTCTGGGATAAGGCTGGGAAAGATAGGGGCTAGAGCTGGAGGGGTGTGGGCAAGACAAGGATATCTCCCAACCCGGGGGAACAGATCTCTTTGTTTAGAGGAACTGACACAAGTAGAGCCCTCGGGAGAGAAAATGAGACACAGACAAAGAGAGAGAGAAAGAACGAGAGGGTTGGGAGGACAAAGTGAAAGACAAAGAAATGTATTGGAAGAGAGACTTCAAAAGGTGGATTTGAGAGATAAACGGAAGATGATCGTTCAGACAGAGAGAGAGAGAAAGAAATTAGGATGAAGATGTGTTGGATAACGAACAAAGGGAGAAGTAGAATGTAGGAGAAAGTTAATGCATTCTAGGCCGGGTTTGAGAGAGAGAGGGAGAGAGAGAGAGAGAGAGAGAGAGCGCAGTGCCTCTGCAGCATGGTGTACCCAGAGTCCTCTGCTGTGTGTTGTGCCCTGGGCTATGCTGCGGCATTTGTGTGCGTGCTGCAGTGTGTGTGTATGTGTGCAACGTTGTGTGTGTGCAGTCATGTACAGTGCCAGTCGAGTTTGGACACACCCACTCATTCAAGGGTTTTTCTTTATTTTACTATTTTCTACATTGTAGAATAATAGTGAAGACATCAAAACTATGAAATAACACACGGAATCATGTAGTAACCAAAAAGTGTTTTATATTTGAGATTTTTCAAAGTTTGCCTTGGTGACAGCTTTCCACACTCTTGGCATTCTCTTGTGTGTGTGTGCGTGCGTGTGTGAGAGAGAGATGAGATTAGATTTCCACCAGTCTGATCCCATCGAGGCCACATGAAGCAGCAGGAACAAGAGGAATGTGAGAGAGTAATAATACTCTTTACTGTGTACCACACCTCAAATACAAGCCCACCATACATACTTGTGTGTGTGTGTGCGTGCTTTGCGTTTGTCCGTTAATGTGCGCGTGCGTTCCTGCGTGCGTGTCTATGCATGTGTTCGTGTATCGTGTGTAATGTGTGCGTGCGTGTACATATTCATGTCTTGTTTGTGTACATGCACACGCGTCATGTATTTGGTCAGTAGTTGATCTGTGTCGTGGGGAAGGGATTGAGGACAGTGTCGGGGGCCTTAGGGGACAGACAGGCAGAGTGGCCTGGCTGCGTGGCAGGGGAGGGCTGCTACATGAGGATTGGTCATGGAGGATCAACTCGTCTCCAGCTCTCACACTGAGATGGGATATTACTGCCTGGGATTCATTAGACTGGTCCACTCAGCCGTACCATCAGACCAAACGGCATTAGGAACACACACGCGCACATGGGAACACACTTGAACACACACACATACTCACTCTCACGCGCATGAATGCTGGCCCGCACGCACACCACACACACACACACACACACACACACACACACACACACACACACACACACACTCAGTGATGGAAGAAGTAATCATAAGTAATCATCATATTTGAGTAAAAGTTAAGATACCACAAAGACATGCTCCGGAACTTTGGCGCCTACATTGTAAAACCACGTTTTTAGGATCTGAACACATTTCATTTTTATTTCATTTAACTAGGCAAGTCAGTCAAGAACAAATTCCTATTTACAATGACGGCTTACCCCAGACGGACGACGCTGGGCTAATTGTGTGCTGCCCTTATGGGTCTCCCAATCACGGCCAGATGTGATACAGCCTGGATTCAAACCAGGGACTGTATTGACACCTCTTGCTCTGAGATGAAGTGCCTTAAACCTCTGCGCCACTCGGGAGCCCATAACTAAACACTTTTCTGCATTTAGAATTTCAAGAAAAACATGTGTGAACATGTTTTTGAACACATGAACCCTAAAGTCGATGTCCGCTCCCCGGCGTAAATCGATTTAGCATAATACACAAATCGCCATCAAAATCCATCTGTTTAAACTAGAGAGATCCGTTTTTTTGTTGTTGCATGGGCTGCGTCTCAATCCACCACATCCGCCAATGGCAGCCTTCCGTATCTACGGTGGAAGGTGGCCGAGCTACAGCGGTTGGTGTTAGTCAGACCGTGAGACATCCCGAAAATTGGTCTTCTCACGAGCACATCTGTAGCATCCCAACAGTTATCGCTACACACTCATATGACCCCTCTATGGAAAGGTGAGACTCTCGCGAACAAGAACATTTTGGTTTCGCTCTAAGACTCCCACAAGCCTCACAAGACTCGTCTGAAGGAAGCCCGGTACCAGTTTACCCGGTACCAGTTTAATGAATGAATGACCACCTTATAGGGAAGTAGTTGAGTGCTCAAAAGGTTTTGTTAAATATGGGTCAAAAAATCAAATCATTTCCTGGTCTTTCTTATCTCTCAGATATAGGACAGCCATTTTAAGTCCAACTTCCTTTTTGATTGAATTTTTGACCATTTGTTTTTCCGTGTTTGGATCTGTTATTCAATGCATTTCTATGCGCTAAAAGCAGTAAGACCAAATTCAATGTTTCCTCAAATAAATGTTTTAATATATTGTTTTGATACCTGAAGGGGTCCTTAAATTCAAAAATCAAATAGTTAAATGATCATTGGTATGACCGTCATAGAATCATTTGATATGTTAGTTTAGTAAAAACACCCGGCTTAGACCCTAAACACTGGTGGTGGGGTTTTAACACTGTCGGGTGTAGAGCCGTAGTTGCATATTTCAAGCATGCCTTTAGAGTGAATGTGAGCGATACCACCCCTGGCTGTGTTTGTTAGTGGCGGAAACAGGAAACTTTGGAGACTTCTGTTCACCAAGTGACTATCTAAGTGAATGTGTTTCAATTAAAAGTAAATCCTTTATGACCACATATTATACATTTCCTAAGGCCTTCAGTTATGGCCTAGTTATCCTCGACATTGTGGTCTGAATCCAGGCACATGGACCACATCAGACATGCAAGTCACGACACACTGGTTTGCAGAGTGATTAGTAAGTCCAATCGGAATCCAGGAATATATCCAACAATTGGACTATTTTATCACCCACAACCGCCACTCAGAATGACTCCTTGATGAAAGATTTAACAAACAAAAGTACCTAAACCATCTAAACAGGAACAAGCATCTCAGTATTGGGTGCAGTGGTAGAGAAATTATTCAACTGTCAAAATTAAGGAAAAAGGAACAAGGAAATGCTGTGCATGAAATACCTTATAACAATCAAACCAGACAGAACAATCTCCTTTTTCTATTGACTTTTTGGAGGTCAGGGAAAATGTACACACACACACACACACGTACACGTAAACACACACACACACACACACAGGCGCACGCGCACGCATGGATAGAGAGAGAAAACTCACACAACCCTACCACAAACTCAAACTCTGTTATGTCACCTTTTTATATATATATTTTTTTACTGCAAATCAACCCTATAATCAGTTTGACAAAAGTCTAGTACCTAAGTCATGTGTCCCATCTCTTCTCCTTCCAGAGGACATCTTTATCCTCCATGATGGAAAGGACAAGAAGAACCCTCTGATCTACGGCCTCTTCACCACATCTAGGTAAGCCAGCTTCCGGGCACACAGTTCACCACAACCCCACGGTAGTCATTTGTTTCCCAGGGCTGATGTAATGTAAGTCTTCTGTAGCTGTTATAAGACCTTTAGGAATGCATACATGAGGGGTGCCCAAGGTAAAGTGTTACCAGATATTTAGCATTGTTTGTGCATCCCAGAGCTGCCACTGAGGGATTCACTGATGTAAAACAGTTATGAGACCGTGACAATGACGCACAAACGCTTTAAATCGTTACTTTTGTATGGGGCGGCATATTTCTGTTGTACGTTGTGTTGGGTTGCACAGTGTTTTATTGTGACAGTAGTTTGTGTTCGGTTTGGCTGCCTGGCAAGTGACTAATGGCTTGTGTAATACATGCTGTGGGTTAGGAGAGAGGGAGAAAGTGTGCGTGTGCGTGCAGGCGTAATCGGGACGTTAGATACTCTAGTGCGTGTAGACAGTATCGTCTGTGGAGGAGGAGAGAGAGTGTCCAGTGACACGTTACATAATTCGGTTTTCGCTGCCGGTGATGGGCAGGACTCACCTGAACGTATGCTTGTAAATGAATTTGATCAATCTATGTAGCCTATTGATTTGCTCTTGATGAAGAAATAAAACTCAAATGTTTTGTTGTTTCCATGTAATACTAGCCACCTAGCAATTTTATGAAATTGGCGTTTAGCTAGCTACCAAGCCATTTCGGGCTATCAATCAAGTTAGAACTAGCGTCTCTAACTATCTTATCTGGTATACCTGCATGGCAAGGTTGTTAGACTTAAGAAAATACAAACATTTGTTTAATTACTGGGTTATGATACTACAGTGCCTTCAGAAAGTATTCACATCGCTTAACTTTTTCCAGCATGAATTTAAAATGAGATGTTGTGTCAATGTCCTACACACAATACCCCATAATGTCAAAGTAAAATTATGGTGTTCGAAATTTGTACAAATTCATAAAAAATGAGAAGCTGAAATGTCTTGAGTCAATAAGTATTCAAGCCCTTTGTTATGGTAAGCCTAAATCAAATCAGGTGTAAAAATGTGCTTAACGGGTCTCATAATAAGTTGCATGGACTCTGTGTGAAATAATAGTGTTTGAAAAAGAAAAGGAGAGCGACACACTAGGAGCACAGGTGCAATAATTTAATAACCTAATATCCAACGTTTCGACAGACAAGCTGTCTTCAAGTGTTCTACTCCGATTGAATATCCCTTTAAGCGTTGTAAAGTTATTAATTCCACTTTGGATGATGTATCAATACACCCAGTCACTACAAAGATACAGGAGTCCTTCCTTAGTTGAGAGGAAGGAAATCACTCAAGGAAGCCAGGCCAATGGTGACTTTAAAACAGTTACAGGGTTTAAAGGCTGTGATTGGAGAAAACTGAGGATGGATCAGCAGCATTGCAGTTACACTACAATACTAACCTAAATGGCAGAGGGAAAAGAAGGAAGCCCCCATGCAGAATAAAATTATTCCAAAACATGCAACCTGTTTGCTATAAGGCACTAAAGTAAAACTGCAAAATATGTGGTAAAGAAATTAACTTTATGCCCTAAATGCAAACCCTTATGTCTGGGGCAAATCCAACACAACACATCACTGAGTAACACTTCATATTTTCAAGAATTGTGTTGCCTGCATAATGTTATGGGTATGCTTGTCATCGGCAAGGACAAGGGAGTTTTTAGGGATAAAAAGAAATGGAATAGAGCTAAGCACAGGCAATATTTTGGAAAGAAAATCTGGTTCAGGGTGTTTTCTAACAGACACTGGGAGACAAATTCACCTTTCAGCAGGACAATAACCTAAAACACAAGGCCAAATATACACTGAAGTTGCTTACCAAGACAACATAGAATGTTTCTCAGTGGCATAGTTAGAGTTTTGACTTAAATCGGCTTGAAAATCTATGGCAAGACTTGAAAATGGTTGCCAATGATCAACAACCATCTTGACAGTTTGAAGCTGATTCTAACATGTATTGACCAGGGGTGTGAATACTTACAGTTGAAGTCGGAAGTTTACATACACCTTAGCCAAATACATTTAAACTCAGTTTTTCACAATTCCTGACATTTAATTAGAGTAAAAACTCCCTGTCTTAGGTCAGTTAGGATCACCACTTTATTTTAAGAATGTGAAATGTCAGAATAATAGTAGAGAGAATGATTTTGTGTAGATACTACTACCGGCGCCGACAGAGATGGCCGCCTCGCTTCGCGTTCCTAGGAAACTATGCAGTTATTTGTTTTTTTACGTGTTATTTCTTACATTAGTACCCCAGGTCATCTTAGGTTTCATTACATACAGTCGAGAAGAACTACTGAATATAAAATCAGCGTCAACTCACCATCAGTACGACCAAGAATATGACTTTCACGAAGCGGATCCTGTGTTCTGCCTTTCAACCAGGACAACGGAATGGATCCCAGCCGGTGACCCAAAAAAACGACTCCGTAAAAGAGGGAAACGAGGCGGTCTTCTGGTCAGACTCCGGAGACGGGCACATCGTGCACCACTCCCCAGCATTCTTCTCGCCAATGTCCAGTCTCTTGACAACAAGGTTGATGAAATCCGAGCAAGGGTAGCATTCCAGAGGGACATCAGAGACTGTAACGTTCTTTGCTTCACGGAAACCTGGCTCACTGGAGAGACGCTATCGGAGGCGGTGCAGCCAGCGGGTTTCTCCACGCATCGCGCAGACAGAAACAAACAACTTTCTGGTAAGAAGAGGGGCGGGGGCGTATGCCTTATGGCTAACGAGACGTGGTGTGATGACAGAAACATACAGGAACTCAAATCCTTCTGTTCACCTGATTTAGAATTCCTCACAATCAAATGTAGACCGCATTATCTACCAAGAGAATTCTCTTCCATTATAATCACAGCCGTATATATTCCCCCCCAAGCAGACACATCGATGGCTCTGAACAAACTTTATTTGACTCTTTGCAAACTGGAATCCATACATCCTGAGGCTGCATTCATTGTAGCTGGGGATTTTAACAAGGCTAATCTGAAAACAAGACTCCCTAAATTGTATCAGCATATCGACTGCGCAACCAGGGCGGGAAAAACCTTGGATCATTGTTACTCTAACTTCAGCGACGCATATAAGGCCCTGCCCCGCCCTCCTTTCGGAAAAGCTGACCACGACTCCATTTTGCTGATCCCTGCCTACAAACAGAAGCTAAAACAAGAAGCTCCCACGCTGAGGTCTGTCCAACGCTGGTCCGACCAAGCTGATTCCACACTCCAAGACTGCTTCCATCACGTGGACTGGGATTATGTTTCGTATTGCGTCAGACAGCAACATTGACGAATACGCTGATTCGGTGTGCGAGTTCATTAGAACGTGCATTGAAGATGTCGTTCCCATAGCAACGATTAAAACATTCCCTAACCAGAAACCGTGGATTGATGGCAGCATTCGCATGAAACTGAAAGCGCGAACCACTGCTTTTAATCAGGGCAAGGTGACTGGTAACATGACTGAATACAAACGTGCAGTTATTCCCTCCGCAAGGCTATCAAACAAGCTAAGCGAGACAAAGTACAATCTCAATTCAACGGCTCAGACACAAGAGGTATGTGGCAGGGTCTACAGTCAATTACGGACTACAAGAAGAAAACCAGCCCAGTCACGGACCAGGATGTCTTGCTCCCAGGCAGACTAAATAACTTTTTTGCCCGCTTTGAGGACAACACAGTGCCACTGACACGGCCTGCAACGAAAACATGCGGCCTCTCCTTCACTGCAGCCGAGGTGAGTAAAACATTTAAACGTGTTAACCCTCGCAAGGCTGCAGGCCCAGACGGCATCCCCAGCCGCGCCCTCAGAGCATGCGCAGACCAGCTGGCTGGTGTGTTTACGGACATATTCAATCGATCCCTATACCAGTCTGCTGTTCCCACATGCTTCAAGAGGGCCACCATTGTTCCTGTTCCCAAGAAAGCTAAGGTAACTGAGCTAAACGACTACCGCCCGTAGCACTCACTTCCGTCATCATGAAGTGCTTTGAGAGACTAGTCAAGGACCATATCACCTCCACCCTACCTGACACCCTAGACCCACTCCAATTTGCTTACCGCCCAAATAGGTCCACAGACGATGCAATCTCAACCACAATGCACACTGCCCTAACCCATCTGGACAAGAGGAATACCTATGTGAGAATGCTGTTCATCGACTACAGCTCGGCATTTAACACCATAGTACCTTCCAAGCTCGTCATCAAGCTCGAGACCCTGGGTCTCGACCCCGCCCTGTGCAACTGGGTACTGGACTTCCTGACGGGCCGCCCCCGGTGGTGAGGGTAGGCAACAACATCTCCACCCCGCTGATCCTCAACACTGGGGCCCCACAAGGGTGCGTTCTGAGCCCTCTCCTGTACTCCCTGTTCACCCATGACTGCGTGGCCACGCACGCCTCCAACTCAATCATCAAGTTTGCGGACGACACAACAGTGGTAGGCTTGATTACCAACAACGACGAGACGGCCTACAGGGAGGAGGTGAGGGCCCTCGGAGTGTGGTATCAGGAAAATAACCTCACACTCAACGTCAACAAAACTAAGGAGATGATTGTGGACTTCAGGAAACAGCAGAGGGAACACCCCCCTATCCACATTGATGGAACAGTAGTGGAGAGGGTAGTAAGTTTTAAGTTCCTCGGCATACACATCACAGACAAACTGAATTGGTCCTCTCACACAGACAGCATCGTGAAGAAGGCGCAGCAGCGCCTCTTCAACCTCAGGAGGCTGAAGAAATTCGGCTTGTCACCAAAAGCACTCACAAACTTCTACAGATGCACAATCGAGAGCATCCTGGCGGGCTGTATCACCGCCTGATACGGCAACTGCTCCGCCCACAACCGTAAGGCTCTCCAGAGGGTAGTGAGGTCTGCACAACGCATCACATGGGGGCAAACTACCTGCCCTCCAGGACACCTACACCACCCGATGTTACAGGAAGGCCATAAAGATCATCAAGGACAACAACCACCCGAGCCACTGCCTGTTCACCCCGCTATCATCCAGAAGGCGAGGTCAGTACAGGTGCATCAAAGCTGGGACCGAGAGACTGAAAAACAGCTTCTATCTCAAGGCCATCAGACTGTTAAACAGCAACCACTAACACTGAGTGGCCGCTGCCAACACACTGACTCAACTCCAGCCACTTTAAAAATGGGAATTGATGGGAAATTATGTAAAATATATCACTAGCCACTTTACAATGCTACCTAATATAATGTTTACATACCCTACATTATTCATCTCATATGTATACGTATATACTGTACTCTATATCATCTACTGCATCCTTATGTAATTACATGTATCACTAGCCACTTTAACTATGCCACTTTGTTTACATACTCATCTCATATGTATATACTGTACTCGATACCATCTACTGTATCTTGTCTATGCTGCTCTGTACCATCACTCATTCATATATCCTTATGTACATATTCTTTATCCCCTTACACTGTGTATAAGACAGTAGTTTTTTTGGAATTGTTAGTTAGATTACTTGTTCGTTATTACTGCATTGTCGGAACTAGAAGCACAAGCATTTCGCTACATTCGCATTAACATCTGCTAACCATGTCTATGTGACAAATAAATTTGATTTGATTTATTTCAGATTCTATTTCTTTCATCACATTCTCAGTGGGTCAGAAGATTACATACACTCAATTAGTATTTGGTAGCATTGGCTTTCAATTGTTTAACTTGGGTCTAAAGTTTAGGGTAGCCTTCCACAAGCTTCCCACAATAAGTTGGGTGAATTTTGGCCCATTCCTCCTGACAGAGCTGGTGTAACTGAATCAGGTTTGTAGGCCTCCTTGCTCACTCACGCTTTTTCAGTTCTGCCCACAAATGTTCTATAGGATAGAGGTCAGGGCTATGTGATGGGCACTCCAATACCTTGACTTTGTTGTCCTTACGCCATTTTGCCACAACTTTGGAAGTATGCTTGGGGTCATTGTCCATTTGGAAGACCCATTTGCGACCAAGATTTAACTTCCTGACTGATGTCTTGAGATGTTGCTTCAATATAACCAGATAATTTTCCTGCCTCATGATGCCATCTATTTTGTGAAGTGCACCAGTCCCTCCTGCAGCAAAGCACCCCCACAACATGATGTTTCCACCCCCGTGCTTCACCATTGGGATGGTTTCTTCGGCTTGCAAGCCTTCCCCTTTTTCCTAAAACATAACGATGGTCATTATGGCCAAACAATTCTATTTTTGTTTCATCAGACCAGAGGACATTTCTCCAAAAAGTAAGATCTTTGTCCCCATGTGCAGCTGCAAACCGTAGACTGGCTTATTTATGGCGGTTTTGGAGCAGTGGCTTCTTCCTTGCCGAGCGGCCTTTCAGGCTATGTTGCTATCTTAGACACCCTTTTTCCCGATTTTGATGTAACTTGGGTGAATGATGTGTCTTGACATAGAGATCCGTAATTTACAAAATTGTCTGATTGGCCCAAGGGGTGTGTGTGTGTGTGTGTGAGAAAGAGAGATAGACAAAGAGACAGAGAAAGTGCATTGTCTGCAATGGCACATTCTCTCTGGGTTGTGTGATTAGTGTGGAGGTTCTGGGAATAGCCCAGTAAACCAGGCTCTGGTAGCATGTGGGCTAAGGGCCATGTGGTGGAGAGGGCTCTGGGGTTGACCGTATCCGGGTGGGGTTTCACTTGTAAAGTATGCATTTAGAAATATGGAATCTGTGACACTATATTTCACTGCGGATGGTAGTATGATTGATGGTGGTATGGGAGCATCCCTATCCTGATGATTATCATTGGCTTCAGTGAAGACTGATCTGATCCGGAATCAGGTTTGAGACACGCAAGCTTTGACACACATCCCATGAGTATACTGACACACAGCAAATTGGCCGGTGTTACCTACTGTTGATTTTTCAGTGTAACATTTCTAGTGTTGATTCAGGTTTTAAATGACCTATGGAAGTGTTAAATTAACACTAATTAGTGTAAAAGAAGCCCAGCGTTGGTGTTAATAACCAGTGTTAAACCAAAACCACGCGCAAAATTGTCTTGAATAATAAAACATTTATTAAAACAGATTCACTTAGGATCTCACATGGTGAAGGCCACAGGACAGAAAATGGATGAATGCAACAACCATGTCTCTGTCACTAACAAATACAGTCATGGGTGGTAACTCTACAATTAACTCGAAAGGCACACTGGGAAATATGCAAATAAGGATTTACACTAAGTACTGTGTTAATTTGACACTGATAAGTGTGGACCCTAATATACACTGGACCAGTGTTAAACGTAACACTCTGTGTTGATTTAACACTAGATAATTTGCTGTGTGACATACAGACAACAGACAGTACTGTCTGTTGTCTGTAACAGCTGATAGCAGACACATAACAGACTGCCTGTGTGAGTGTCATTGTGTTTTACAGTTGATTGACAGGCAATAACCTTCTCTTCCTCACAGTGACATTCTGAATGGCTCAGCGGTGTGTGTGTACCGCATGCAGGACGTGGTCCGGGCATACAAAGGAAATTTCTACCACAAAGAGGGACCACAATACAAGTGGGCCGAGTACACAGGAAAGATCCCCTACCCAAGACCTGGCACAGTAAGTTCCCTTCTAATGAGTTGTCATTCCCCGTCCATCATTACTCACCATATTCTGATTCATCATGTAATACCAAATGTGCTGAAGACAAGGCTCTCTGCCAATTCAAAGGAAACAACAACTCTCTAGTACAACAACTCTAGTACAATGGGCCAACCAGTTTCTTCTCAACCTGAATTTAAACCCAACTCTAACCATATTATGTCCGACTCCATCCATGGCTTTGAATGCTTGATGCCAATACAACTCTCGCTCTCTCCCTCCAGTGTCCCAGCAGCACATACGGTAGCTACAGCTCTACCCGGGAGTACCCCGATGACGTCATCTTCTTCAGCCGTACCCACCCTCTGCTGCAGGAGGCGGTGCTTCCGCTGGGAGGGCGCCCCTTGTTGGTCAGGGTGGGAGTGCACTACAAGTTCAGCCGGCTGCTGGTGGAACGAGTAGAGGCAGTGGATGGACAGTATGACGTCCTGTTCATCGGCACAGGTGTGTGCGTTCAGGAAGAGGTTTTGTGAGTGTGTGTATATATGTGTGTGTGTGTGTGTGTGCGCGTGTGTGTGTGCGCGTGCGCGTGTGTGTGTTTGAGTACATTACAAGCAGGAGTGTCCTCTGTGTTGCAGACTCCGGCCAGGTGCTGAAGTCTATCCACCTCCCTAAAGAACACGGTGTCCCCCAGGAGGTCACCCTGGAGCAGCTGCAGGTCTTCCAGGTACAACGCTGTATCCTTACCTTTTAATCCTTTTTTGGGCGAATCTGTTGTGTCTTCTGCCCTCGGTTTTACTCTAACATATTTTCCCCTCTCCCCCCACAGCACAAGTCACCTGTGACGACCATGACACTGTCCAAGAAAAAGGTAATAATGACCCCCCCCCCCACACACACACACACAGTCATCTCTCCACCTTATATCTACAAGGAGAGCTTCATCACCAGTTGCTATGGTAACCGCGGAGGATGAGGCCTGGCTCACACTGAGATAGGGAATCTACATACACACCAGTCAACATGCTCTGTAGCAGTCAGTCTCACTCTTATATGAACATTGAAAGTGTGAATCAGCGAAGGCATGAATTCCTGAAACAACTGATGGTTGTGGCTGCTGCTCTCTGAGCCACGTTGGAATGATCTGAATGTCTTTCTTCTCTGTTTTCTTTGTGCGTGCGTGCGGGGCTACAGCAGTGGCTGTTTGTGGGTTCTGCAGAGGGTGTGGCCCAGTTGGCTCTGTTCCAGTGTGAGTTGTACGGCCAGGCCTGCGCTGAGTGCTGCCTGGCCAGAGATCCCTACTGCACCTGGGATGGACACGCCTGCAGCCCCTTCATGCCCATCGCACGCAGGTGGGCCCGCTCAGCTCACACTTAACCCATTTACGAGCCAACACCCACATTGTTTACCTAGCACTTCCCACAGTTATATTACTAAACATGACGTTATAAACTAAACATGAAGTTTAAATGGAGTGAAAACCAAAGTTATTTTATTTTTTAAGTCTATGACATGCCAGCTTCCGTTCATGTACCCAGCACTCACTCATCCGACACATGTAGCTATAAGCCTGCCCTACTCATAGCCACATAGGCATGTGAACATGAATACTCACATTTAGTACGTATTCTTATCTAACATGGTGTCTTTTTTTTCTTCTCTCCCTCTGAAGGAGGAACGCTCGTCAGGTTGGTGATGAGGAGGATCCCCTGACCCAGTGTGTCATACAAGGAGGTGAGGAGGAACTGTCAAGAGCCGCACTCTCACAGACACACACTAGCTTAGGTTTCTATATACAATGAGTACACCAAACATTAGGAACACCTTCCTAATATTGAATTGCCCCCCTCATTTTGCTCTCAGAATAGCCTTAATTCGTTGGGACATGGGCTACAAGGTGTCGAAAGCGTTCCACAGGGATGCTGGCCCATGTTGACTTCAATGCTTCCCACAGTTGTGTCAAGTTGGCTGGATGTCCTTTGGGTGGTGGACCATTCTTGATACACACGGGAAACTGTTGAGCGTGAAAAACCCAACAGCTTTGCAGTTCTTGACACAAACCGGTGTGCCTGGCACCTACTTCCAAACCCCGTTCAAAGGCACTTATTTTGTCGAATCCCATTCACCCTCTGAATGGCACACGCACGCACACAAGTCATGTCTCAATTGTCGCAAGGCTTAAAAATCATTCTTTAACCTGTCTCCTCCCCTTCATCTACACTGACTTGAAGTGGATATAACAAGTGACATCAATAAGGGATCATAGCTTTCACCTGGATTCACCTGGTCAGTCTATGTCATGGAAAGAGCATGTTTTGTATACTCAGTGTAGAGCAGACATTGTGACATTTTTCTCTGTCTCTATTCAGCCGGTCTGCAGGTGGAAGCAGAACAGAGGATGATGATGGTTGCAGAGGGTAACAGCACATACCTGGAGTGCCTGCCCAAATCCAGACATGCGGCCGTGACCTGGTACAAACAGGCAGGAGAGAACAGCCCTGAGCTGAATCAGGTACATACTGACACACAGGCAATTACACGCGTGCACACACACATATGCACACATACCCACACAGGTCTAAACACTCACACTCCTCTCTGTGTTGCAGTTGCAGTCGGGAGAGCTGCTGGTGGTGACAGAGAGAGGTGTTCTGATCAGTCGGGCCGAGACGGGTCACTCTGGTGTGTACCACTGTCAACTGGAGGAGCACGGCTTCCACTGGACCGCCGTCACTGTGCATCTGAGTGTGTGGAGCCCCTCCCGTGCCCTCTCCTGGTCCACCAGCAACCGCAACCCCAACTCCAGCCCAGACGCCTCCCAACCCTGGTACCAGGACGTCATGGCCCTCATCCACCCCAGCAGCCTGGAGCAGCACTGTCAGAGGCTGGGCTTCCGGCGACGACGCAACCGCGGCCAGGATCAGACCAAGGACAGTGACCACAAGACAGGGGATGGCCCCAGGGGCGAGAGGCACAAACATGGAGGCCGAGGAGGAGGTGGAGGAGGAGGGAGGAAGAGCAGGAGCAAACCCAAGCAGAGGTCTCCGCGAAGCTCTTAGATGCTCCACTGCGTACAATGTGCTTTCTCCTGACTTTACGCTCTCAAACACTGTCTCACTCTCACAAACACACACATACACATTTACAAAAACTCATATTCATGTAGAATGGGGACATAGGAGGCTCGGCGTGGGCCGGACTCAGAAGTGTGAATGTGGTTGCGTAGCGTGTTGGATGAAGGATGTACAGCATGTCCAAGAGACTGGTAGAGAATATATTAAGGCGTGAAGAGGACCTGGAAGAATGTGGTGTCTCATAAGACAGGGGGAAAAGGCCCTGAAGGTGAAGCTAGGATCTGTCCTAATGAAAGACAGAGAGGGAGTCAAAAGGACATAAGTGTCTTCGAGGTAAACAATGTGTGATTTGTCTTTGATGTAAAAAAAAAAAAAAAAAAAAGAAAAAAAGCTACATTTCCCTTATTTAACTTTGTGTGTCATATTTATTTCTGTTTTGAATCAAACGGTTAGTTTCAGTAGTTGTATGAGGTCAGTTGTATTTAGTAAAAGCTCTGTGGTGTTCATTAGGCTTTCAACTCAAGCTTGACTCCTCACAACTGGCCTCATTGATGCCGGGTGTGTTTGACATTAGCGCACAGAGAAATGAAAAGGGGAAACTCCGAGTCAAACCAGCAAATCTGCCAAAATTAAATGCAGCAAAGCTAAAGCACTTTTAATGCTGTAGAAAAATAAACGTTCGTTTCGAGCTCTGGAGCAGCTGCATAAATGCAGAGAGGCCTTTTAAATGTGGCCAGACTTCTTTTACCACATAAAAGACGGAACCAATACTGAGCAAGGTCCTCGTTAGTGTGTGTGTGTGTGTGTTTTATTCCCTACCATAAAGTATGATGGAATCCATAAAGAAAGTATTTTGAAATGAAACATGTAATGTTTATGCTTTCCTCAAAGACCTTGTTCAGATCTTTCCCTCATTCATTATATGCGCTTTTGTATTTCACTCTGTAGCCTATATTTACGTCTCTGTGCCAATATTTCTTTGCGAATGGAAATAAAATGTTTTCAATTGATCTCTCCCAAGTTAAGGAGACACACAGTGTAGATACACCATTTTGCCAGTATGTTTTCTTACTTTCCCTTTTTTTGTGGCATAGGAAGCTTGTCCATCATCAATAAGACGCACACATGGATATGCACACCCACACTAACACAATGTGTGGAAACATGATAGATCTAGAAGATGTAATCCATTGTCAAACAACCCACATTTCCTCATCCAATATCTTCCAATTTTAAAAGAATTCATTCGACATTAAAAAAAACGCAAACATTAAATGAGTAAATAGAAACATTGAAATAACCAAGTGGTTCTGACAAACAGGATATCCTGTCGGTCTGAACTGAAAAAAAGGAAACCGCACATACAAACATGCTCAGTGCATAATGCCGTTGGGATGGAGGGAGAGGTGGTTATGTGAAGGTGAGATCTCAATCACCATGGTTCAGATTTGACTGAACGTATGCCTTCTGTAAGCTGCTCTCTCCGGAGTAGCACAGAACATAACATGTTTCAGGGCCTTCAGGTCTCCTCAAGTCCAACTAGGACTTAATCTAAATGGTAGTGAGATAGCGTTTAAACATATGGTATGTATATTGTTGTGTGTTTGCCTCGGTACTGGTGTCCTCTAAACAAATAAACAAATTAACGTACAATTTACAATGTTGGCTGTTGGCTCAGTATTTGAACACAAGTATTGTGACACCATAGAAAACAAATACTTTTTGTGAGAAGAATTACCTGAGAGTCCTTGGGCCCTACGAGTTAGCGCTTGTAGCTTAAGGTGATAGCTGTGCAGACAGATATCCCCAGGGATAGTGTATGCGTATCTGCTATGTTTCTCCCATCTTGAACATCACAAGATTGTAGCAGAGAAGGGCATGGGTGGGGCTCTCACAGCACAGCTGACACTCTTGGCCCTGTGGCAAAAAGCTCTGTGGCATCAGAAGTGAAGGGCAATGGTCTCTGTCTCCATCTGTGGGGAAGAGAGGTAAGTACATGGAGAACTCGGGTACAGGTGCAGCCACTGAAGCAAAGCTCATAGGGGACAGATCAAATTTACTGAGGGCTGGTTCAACTCAAAATAAATAATGCCCCCCCCCACCCCCTACCCCCTCCAAAGTTACAAATATTTTCACATGACCCGCCCCTTGCACTTCAAAATAAATTGAACACCCTCTCCCTCATAGAATTAGTAATGATGTCACTCTTGCTGCGGGAGAGACATCATTGATTTACACAGAGAAAAGAGTGTTCCCGAGAATTGAACCCTGTGGCACCCCCATAGAGACTGCCAAAGGTCCGGACAACAGGCCCTCCGATTTGACACACTGAACTCTGTCTGAGAAGTAGTTGGTGAACCAGGCGAGGCAGTCATTTGAGAAACCAAGGCTGTTGAGTCTGCTGATAAGAATGTGGAGATTGACAGAGTCGAAGGCCTTGGCCAGATCGATGAATACGGCAGCTTTCCAATCTTTGGGGGTCTCAGACGATACAAAAGAGAGGTTGAACAGGCTAGTAATTGGGGTTGCAACAATTGCGGTAGATAATTTTAGAAAGAGAGGGTCCAGATTGTCTAGCCCAGCTGATTTGTAGGGGTCCAGATTTTGCAACTCTTTCAGAACATCAGCTATCTGGATTTGGGTGAAGGAGAAATGGGGGAAGCTTGGGCAAGTTGCTGTTGGGGGTGCAGGGCTGTTGCCCGGTTTAGGGAAAGCCAGGTAGAAAGCATGGCCAGACGTGGAAAAATGCTTATTGAAATTTGCTTTCCTAACTGCCTGTGTATATTGGTTCCTAACTTCCCTGAAAAGTTGCATAACCCGGGGGCTATTCAACGCTAATGCAGTACGCCACAGGATGTTTTTGTGATGGTCAAGGGCAGTCAGGTCTGGAGTGAACCAAGGGCTATATCTGTTCCTGGTTCTAATTTTTTTGAATGGGGCATGCTTCTTTAAGATGGTGCGGAAAGCACTTTTAAAGAATAACCAGGCATCCTATACTGACGGAATGAGGTCAATATCCTTCCAGGATACGCGGGCCAGGTCGATTAGAAAGGCCTGCTCGCTGAAGTGTTTTAGGGAACGTTTGACAGTGATGAGGGGTGATGAAACTTGCTCTCATGAGGACTGCCAAATTGCAGCCCAAATAAATTCTTCACAGAGTTTCAAGTAACGTGCACATCTCAACATCAACTGTTCAGAGGAGACTGCATGAATCAGGCCTTCATGGTCGAATTGCTGCAAAGAAACCACTACTAAAAGACACCAATAAAAAGAAGAGACGTGCTTGGGCCAAGAAACACAAGCAATGGGCATTTGACCGGTGGAAATCTTTGATCTGATGAGTCCAAATGTGAGATTTTTGGTTCCAACCACCGTGTCTTTGTGAGATGCAGAGTATGTGAGATGATCTCCGCATGTGTGGTTCCTACCGTGAATCATGGAGGAGTAGGTGTGATGGTGTGGGGTGCTTTGCTGGTGACACTGTCTGTGATTTATTTAGAATTCAAGGCACACTTAACCAGCATGGCTACCACAGCATTCTGCATCAATACGCCATCCCATCTGGTTTGTGCTTAGTGGGACTGTCATTTGTTTTTCAACAGGACAATGACCCAAAACACCCCTCCTTGCTGTGTAAGGGCTATTTGACCAAGAAGGAGAGTGATGGAGTGCTGCATCAGATGACCTGGCCTTCACAAATCACCCAACCTCAACCAAATTGAGATGGTTTGGGATGAGTTGGACCGCAGAGTGAAAGAAAAGTACTCAGCATATGTGGGAACTCCTTCAAGACTGTTGGAAAAGCATTCCAGGTGAAGCTGGTTGAGAGAGTGCCAAGAGTGTGCAAAGCTGTTATGAAGGCAAAGGGTGGCTACTTTGAAGACTTTGAAGTGCTCAGCATATGGGGTAACTCTTTCAAGACTGTTGGAAAAGCATAAGAGCGAATATAAATGTGAGCATAAGAGCGAGGGGAAAAAGGCCTACCGTCCCCTGTGCCACCCCCCAAAAAACACAACCCTCCCAAAGCAAAACACACAACCCCTCCCTAGTAAAGTTCAATCTGTCCCTAAATACACAGGCATGATTTACTCTGCTTGATTGAATTCAATTAAATACAACTTCATTCTGAAATTCTTTAGTAATTACAATTATTATTGGTTTGAAATATAGATATGAAACAAAACATCTTACTACTGCATATTATCATCATGTGAGATATTTACTGTGATGAGTTATGCCTATAATTTGATCCATCATTATGCGGAACTATTGCGTTTTCTACTACAGGTTGTATGGAAGAATTTACAGAATGGACTCGACCCAGCTTCCTGCTTGACTTACATCTCCAGGAAAGAACAACAGTGGTAAGTGTTCATTTATTTGGTTATGCTAAAAACGGACAAATATTTTACTTTTCTAAAAGTAAGAAATCGAAATAAGTCCTATCACTCATTGCCAGGTGGTTACTCTTGACACGGAATAAAAAGGGAACAAGTTAAAATTCAGAGGCCTGCTTGCTAGCATCGACAGCTAGCTAGACTGCGAGCTAACGTCATGTGACTGATTGCAAGCTTATGTCTGATAATGACAGCAATATGTCAACTTGCTTGCTAGATGTTGGGACCGTAATTTATTATTTATACATCGTTAATCAGATGGTACTAACTGCTAATAGTTTTACTGTTTCCTGCTCCTAGCTAGGTGTTACTAGTCACACTGATAGCCAGCTACTGTAGCTAGCTAACTTACGTCATATAAACACAGGCTGTTGGTGGTTAAAGATCTTATTATATCGCGTATTGTGCAGTCACTCGACCTTTGATCATTATTGTTTTCTTGTGTTTGTTGGATTGAGCTGAACAGTTGTATTGGTGACAGTTCAATTTGGTGGGTCTATCGATGTATGCTTGTAAACTGGCTAGATTACCAGCAAGAGATGTGCTATCCAACCAGGTACAAAACATGAATAGAAAACATATCACACAAAATTCTGAAGTCTTTCTCCCAACCCCTCTTAAAAGCAAAAAGGACGCAAACCCCACTAACAAAGAACAACTGGAGCCCAGGGTGAGCAAGTTGATGTGCAATGATTTGTAGAGTCAGACCCAGTTGTATGCATAGGGAGAAGAGTGTGTCAGTTGTTATCTGACATGTATTTTATGCAGCAGGTGGAGGGATGAGCCTCTTCCCTGTGATTGGCACAGATGTGCCGGAAGCAGCCAATGGGGTGGATACACCAGGCTCCCCTGGATCCGGTAATGTGAATGGCCCGTACACCCACGCCCCTAATACCTCTGCACAGCTCCTGAAGTTTGGGGGTAGGGTGCCCTGTCCTGGGCAGGGATCCCTTGATGAGACTGAGAACTGTGTGGATGGGGAGAGCGCATGCGATGGACAAGAAAACCCCATAGACACTTCTCACAACTCCACAACCCATTCAGACACACAGCAACACAGCGACATGTTCCCAGCACATCCCTCCCTCCCCCTTGCCACATGCACAGCAGACACAGAGCCAGACCCACACGAGCCCCCCAAAGACATGTCCCTCACTGGACCCTCCCAAACAAGTATGCCCCTAAACGAGACTCTGTCTGGAGACTTGCAGCACACAGGCACTCCATCCAAAGACACAGCCCCAGAGGGGGACACTCACAGTGCAGATAAAAAGCAGTCTGAGACAAAGCCTTCTAGCTTCTGTGCTGCAGAAACAGAGGAGGAAAAGGAGGTGGAGGTGGAAGAGGAGTGTGAAAAGGATGGCAAGGAGCAGCATGCAGGAAACACACAGGCTGAAGTCTCAGCTGAGGTGAGTTTGCCATACTGACTGCTACTGCTCCTGTACATAATTGTTCATGTTAAAGTGCCAGAGCCAACAGCTCAAGAATAGTACTTAATTACATATGAGTCATTTAGCAGACACGCATCTCATTTGTATTTGTCACATATGCCGAATACAACAGGGGTAAACTTTACTGTGAAATGCTTACTTACAAGCCATTAACCAACAATGCAGTTCAAGAAATAGTGAATAAAATATTTACTAAATAAACAAAAGTTTTTAAAAAATTGCATTAATCAAAAGGTATCACAAATGTACGTAACAGTAACGAGGCTTTATACAGGGGTTACCGGTACAGGTTAGTCGAGGTAATTTGTAGAGTGACTATCCATATAAACTCAGCAAAAAAAGAAACGTCCCTTTTTCAGGACCCTGTCTTACAAAGATAATTTGTAAAAATCCAAATAACTTCACAGATCTTCATTGTAAAGGGTTTAAGCACTGTTTCCAATGCTTGATAAATGAACATGCACCTGTTGAACGGTCGTTAAGACACGAACAGCTTACAGACGGTAGGCAATTAAGCTCACAGTTATGAAAACTTAGGACACTAAAGGCCTTTCTATTGACTCTGAAAAACACAGATAGAAAGATGCCCAGTGTCCCTGCTCATCTGTGTGAATGTGCCTTCGGCATGCTGCAAGGAGGCATGAGGACTGCAGATGTGGCCCGGGCAATAAATTGCCATGTCCAGTATGGACGTCTAAGACAGCGCTACAGGGAGACAGGGCGGACAGCTGATCGTCCTCGCAGTGGCAGACCACGTGTAACAACACCTGCACAGGATCGGTACATCCGAACATCACACCTGCGGGACAGGAACAGGATGGCAACAACAGCTGCCCGAGTTACACCAGGACGCACAATCCCTCCCTCCACTGCTTAGACTGTCCGCAATAGGCTGAGAGAGGCTGGACTGCGGGCTTGTAGGCCTGTTGTCAGGCAGGTCCTCACTAGACATCACCGGCAACAACGTCGCCTATGGGCACAAACCCACCGTCGCTGGACCAAACATAACTGTCAAAAAGTGCTCTTCACTGACGAGTCGCAGGTTTGTCTCATCAGGGTGATGGTCGGATTCGCATTTATCATCGAAGGAATGAGCATCGAAGGAATGAGCATTACACCGAGGCCTGTACTCTGGAGCGGGATCAATTTGGAGGTGGAGGGTCCGTCATGGTCTGAGGTGGTGTGTCACAGCATCATCGGACTGAGCTTGTTGTCATTGCAGGCAATCTCAACACTGCGTTACAGGGAAGACATCCTCCTCCCTCATGTGGTACCCTTCCTGCAGGCTCATCCTGACATTACCCTCCAGCATGACAATGCCACCAACCATATTGCTTGTTCTGTGCATGATTTCCTGCAAGACAGGAATGTCAGTGTTCTGCCATGGCCAGTGAAGAGCCCAGATCTCAATCCCATTGAGTACGTCTGGGACCTGTTGGATCAGAGGGTGAGGGCTAGAGCCCCCCCCCGACATGTCTGGGATCTTGCAGGTGCCTTGGTGGAAGAGTGGGGTAACATCTCACAGAAGGAACTGGCAAATCTGGTGCAGTCCATGAGGAGGAGATGCACTGCAGTACCTACTGCAGCTGGTGGCCACACCAGATACTGACTGTTACTTTTGATTTTAACCCCTCCCCTCCTTTGTTCAGGGACACATTATTCCACGACGTCGTCGATGCACTTATTGATGCAGCTAATGACTGAGGTGGTGTACTCCTCAATGCCATTGGATGAATCCCGGGAACAAATTCCAGTCTGTGCTAGCAAAACAGTCCTGTAGCGTAACATCTGTGTCATCTGACCACTTCTGTATTGAACGGGTCACTGGTACTTCCTGCTTTAGTTTTTGCTTGTAAGCCGGAATCAGGAGGATGGAGTTATGTCAGCTTTGCCAAATGGAGCATTTTCTTGTCTGCTTATGTCCTTTTTACAACTCGTTGAGTGCAGTCTTAGTGCCGTCATCAGTTTGTGGTGGTAAATAGACTGCTACGAATAATATAGATAGTGTGGTCTACAGCTTATCATGAGGTATTCTACCTCAGGCAAGCAATAACTCAAAACTTGTTTAATATTAGACATCGCACACCAGCAGTTATTGACAAATAGACACACACCCCCACCCCTCGTCTTACCAGACGTATCTGCTCTGTCCTGCCGAAAAACGGAGAAGCCAGCCAGGGCAACTTACAATTAGTGCATTAATCTTATGATAGCTGGATGAGACAATATATCACAATCGTAGCAAGTACATTTTCCCCAGATAAAGTAGTTATCAACAAAGTGTATTTTGAATCCATTGAGCAGTGCAGCATATTCATATGTCCGGAGGATCTTGAGGATTGTCATATGTGTAAGACTGCCATTTCCCGTCAGCTTACAGAGGAGCCTTCGGCAGCAGCTCCCAGCCCCAGCTCTGTCCCAGCCGAGGGGGGGGAGCCCTCAGCAGCAGCTCCCAGCCCCAGCTCTGTCCCAGCCGAGGGGGGGGAGCCCTCAGCAGCAGCTCCCAGCTCTGTCCCAGCCGAGGGGGGGGAGTCGTCAGGCAACAGCCCTTGTCCGCCCCACGTCATGGCCCAGGTGCGCGTGCGGAACGTCCCAGAGCGGGAGCGCATCGTCCGGGGCATGCAGGACAGCAAGAGCCTGGACGAGATCAGCCAGGCATGCATCGGAGGGGCCCGGGGTGGGGGTCGGGGGGGCCAGCCAGAGGGCCGCAGGGCCACCATCTCCTCTGCCCTGGAGCTGGAGGGAACAGTCAGCCACGACGGGGACCTGACCCACTTCATCTGCCGCAACCTGGAGCAGAAGATCAAGATGAGCTCAAAGCCCAGCCTGGACTGTGACTGCGACTGTGAGTACCAGCACCGCGGGGCCCGGGATGGGAGATTGGCTAATTAGTCACCAGGGTCGTATTCATTAGGTACCAAACAGAATAAAAATAAAAATGTAAATTAAAAGAACAGAAACAGGGAGACCATCTGAACTTGTTTAGTAAGACATTTCTGTTTTCTGTTAAAACGTTTTGCTAACAGTGAGCCAGAATACGACCCTGGTGATCAGTGAAATGCTAATCCACAAAATGCCATTTCTGGTGTTATTTCAGTGATACGTCAGTGTTTTGAAGTTGCAGTTGAAGGCCGAGTTCCAAAACGAATCAATCCACCCTTCCCCTCTCCTCTAGTGATTAGATTAGCACCCGCAGGAAGGGTGGAAGGACTCACACAGCGGTTTGGATGAGGGAGGATGATTTGGTTTGCTTTGCAGACTGTGGGTTAACGTAATCTCCGGTCTGTGTGCGTGCATGTGTCTTATCTGTCTGTGTCCAGCGGACTGCTCGGGTTCCATCAGCAGTAGAGGTCGTGGGTCGTCGTCGCGGCGGCCGGTTGACATCCCTCCCATCGACCCTGCTGTCTTGGTGGACCTGCAGAGACACACAGAGGAAGTCGCTCACAGTGTGGAGCTAATGATGCGCAGCCTCAACGGAACCATCCAGAACGTACGTGAGCGCAGTTTGTTCACACCACACACACACGTTTCTGTATTTAGTTCTGTATTACATTTGTACTGCTCTTGGGTTATTTATTGCTTGGATAACCTTGTCTACTATTATCTAAAATCAAATCAAATCAAATTTTATTTGTCACATACACATGGTTAGCAGATGTTAATGCGAGTGTAGCGAAATGCTTGTGCTTCTAGTTCCGACAATGCAGTAATAACGAACAAGTAATCTAACTAACAATTCCAAAAAAACTACTGTCTTATACACAGTGTAAGGGGATAAAGAATATGTACATAAGGATATATGAATGAGTGATGGTACAGAGCAGCATAGGCAAGATACAGTAGATGATATCGAGTACAGTATATACATATGAGATGAGTATGTAAACCAAGTGGCATAGTTAAAGTGGCTAGTGATCTATTGATTAATTGTCCATTCTTTATGCGCTGCCCCCGACGTCTGAAGAATTATCACTGTGAATCAATGTAATATTTGTTTGCGTGTCAATTAATCCCGCAATTGATGGGTTGCCAGCTGGCAATTGTGACACGCAAATAAAATGTAATTCATTTATTGATTCACACACACACACACTCACTCACTCAAATACTTCTGATCTCCCTTCTGTCCTTTTAGTAATGCTCTAATTGTATGTTGCCCAGAATTAGTGTCTGCGATATACTGTATGTCTTTATCTGTGTGTGTCCAGATGACAGCGCTGAGTGTGGGCTACATCCAGACCTATAGAGACTCTGTGGACAGCCTGGGGGAGTCTGTGGACATGAGCATAAAGGTGAGAGAACAGATCGCTTGGCCAGACATGAAGGGAAGGATGAGCAGTGAATACTGATCGACAGTCACAGATGCTTCTCGTCATAAGTATAATGTCCTGATTTTTGTTGTGTGTGTGTGTGTGTGTGTTCGTAGGGAATGTACACACTGATGGCGCGCTGTGAGGAGCTGGACCGCTCTATGCAGCCCATCCACACTCTGGCCGCCCAGATCCGGGACATCAAGCGCACCCTGGATGCCCTTGAGGCCATCTGCAAGTAGCCCCTCTCCCCCCCTGGAAACCCCTCCCCCAGAGATCCTCTTCCACTGCAGACCCTTTTCTAACCTAACGACCCCCCTCCCTCCATACCGCCCTCCTGGAATCACTGCTACTAATCATGCTAGCTTCATGGATGATCCGCTCCTCCCCCTCACCTCACCTCTCCCCATGTAGACGTCATGCTTCAAACCCCTCCCCCTGACAGAACTTGAAGGAAACGGAGCACTTGATGCTTCTCTTATTGCCGTCCGACCCACCTGGTTCAGATTGTACTAACTGCTGCTGCCCACACGGGGGCACTCTCTCGTATGGAGAGTGAGCTTCAGGAACAGATGAGATGGTTTAGATGTTAGTCACTTCTTAGGTAGGTTGCTTAACCTAGTGAGACGAGACACATGTGAGGGTGTGGGAGTACTTATGTCGTATAAATGGCAGTCCCTCCAGATGTCATGTTACGTACCTGTTACCAACCGAAAGCCATTCCCTGCGGAGCTCTCCGATCCCGAGATAATATGTTGCGCTTTAGGAGACTGTGGTACCTTCTGTGATTTCACAGGTTGGCTGGTAGGTAGGTACTAAGTAGGTAGGCCTGTTCTTGATATCGAACATATCTATTTTGCCTAAATAGTGTTTGCCATGGTGGGAGGTTGTGGACAGCCGTTACATGTAGTGTGCCGTTACTGGCTTGTACCATGAAGGACTTGAATGCTACCAGATGTCATCAGATCTGCCGAAGCCCCACCTAGACGAGAAGGCAGCAACCTCACACTGGATATACAGTGCCTTCGGAAAGTATTCAGACCCCTTGACTTTTCCCACATTTTGTTACGTTACAGCCTTATTCTAGAATTGATAAAATATTTTTCTCCTCATCAATCTACACACAATACCCCATAATGACAAAGCAAAAACAGCTTTTTAGATTTTTTTTCTAATTTAAAAATAAAATTGAAGTACCTTTGGCAGCGATTACAGCATTGGGTTTTCTTGGTTATGACGCTACAAGCTTGGCACACCTGTATTTGGAGAGTTTCTCCCATACTTCTCTGCAGATACTCTCAAGCTCTGTCAGGTTGGATGGGGAGCGTTGCTGCACAGCTATTATCAGGTCTCTACAGAGATGTTCGATCAGATTCAAGTCCGGGCTCTGGCTGAGTCACTCAAAGACATTGAGAAATGTCTGGAGGCCACTCATGCATTGTCTTGACTGTGTGCTTCAGGTCGTTGTCCTGCTGGAAGGTAAACCTTCTTCCCGAGTGTGAGGTTCTGAGTGCTCTGGAGCAGGTTTTCATTTAGGATCACTCTGTACTTTGCTCCGTTCATCTTTGCCTCAATCCTGACTAGTCAACCAGTCCTTGTCGCTGAAGAACATCCCCACCGCATAATGCTGCCACAGCCATGCTTCACCGTAGGGATGGTGCCAGGTTTCCTCCAGACGTGATGCTTGGCATTCAGCCCAAAGAGTTCAATCTTGTTTTCATCAGACCTGTCATGTGTTTTTTTTACTGAGGAGAGGCTTCCGTCTGGCCACTACCACAAAGGCCTGATTGGTGGAGTGCTGCAGAGATGATTGTATAGACAGGTGTGTGCCTTTCCAAATCACGTCCAATCAATTGAATTAACCACAGGTCAAGGATGATCAATGAAAACAGGATGCACCTGAGCTCAATTTTGAGTCTCATAGAAAAGGGTCTGAATACTTATGTAAATATGGTATTTCTGTTTTGTCATGATGGGATATTGTGTGTAGATTGCTGAGGATTTATATTTATGTAATCCATTTTAGATTAAGACAACAAAATGTGGCAAAAGTAATGGGGTCTGAATACTTTCCAAAGGCACTGGAATGGAGGGATGGGCTGTGGGACTATAGACTTTTGGGGGGTTGGGGCACATGTTTGCCTGGGGAGGAAGAGATGGCCTCCTCTAACTGCTCTTCATCTCTGTACAATCAAAAGCACCTCTGTACATATCTTTCTGTAACAGAAATAATTGAGCTACCCTTTGTCCTGAGTGTATATTTTCAGAAGATTAACACAATAAATTTACATGAGCTGCAAAGAATAGCTGTCTGTTTTGTTCCTGGATGTGGTTTTGATGACATGAGCGTCTAGATACAGGACATCTAGACTGATGCAGGACTGGAGAGCTAGGCTGACGCAGGACTGGAGATCTAGGCTGACGCAGGACTGGAGATCTAGGCTGACGCAGGACTGGACATGTAGGCTGACGCAGGACTGGACATGTAGGCTGACGCAGGACTGGACATGTAGGCTGACGCAGGACTGGACATGTAGGCTGACGCAGGACTGGACATGTAGGCTGACGCAGGACTGGACATGTAGGCTGACGCAGGACTGGACATGTAGGCTGACGCAGGACTGGACATGTAGGCTGACGCAGGACTGGAGATCTAGGCTGACGCAGGACTGGACATGTAGGCTGACACAGGACAGTAGATCTAGACTGATACAGGACAGTAGATCTAGACTGATACAGGACAGTAGATCTAGACTGATACAAGACAGTAGATCTAGACTGATACAGGACAGGACATCTAGACTGATACAGGACAGGACATCTAGACTGATACAGGACAGGACATCTAGACTGATACAGGACAGGACATCTAGACTGATACAGGACAGGACATCTAGACTGATACAGGACAGGACATCTAGACTGCATCAACAACATTTCATAGAAAATATGAGTACATTTTTTTATAGAGGTATGATTTTATTGTAAACGCAATAGCATGACCTGTAAGAATACAAAGGTAATGTTGAACGGTGAAGTCATTTCTATTGATATGACTGCAGTGGCATGTAGAATGTGTTTACATCGTTTGAGGATACCAAGGTGTGAACCATAATACAGGTCCGTCACAACATGGCCATGTAAGCAGTAGAGCTGAGTAGTGTGAAGAAGAAAAGGGGAGAAAAAAAGTGTGCCAATAAGCAAAAATGAGTTGTAAAAAGAAACATCCAGTACTGCAATGTTAGGAACTGAACACACAAAAACTGTTGACGAGAAACGATGACAATGTTAACCACGAATCCTATGAATAGAATATTTTGTTTGTTTGATCTACTTCACGTTCTCAGTTGTACAGACAATAAAAACATCCACAGTCTCCAAAGTAGAATAGTTGTCTCTTGTTCACGACATTTCTTTGTTGGAAATAGAAACACCTCTTAAGAGTTTCTGTTCCACAAACATTTCTTATACACTGGTACGACAGTGTCTTGAGCCCCGACCTGATAATCCAACAGGTGTGTCAGAGCTTCAGGCATAAGTCTGTGTTCAGGCGTAGAGCTGTGGCTAATACCAGCAGTAGAGGTAGGAGAGGTGCCTTGAGTGATGGTCCGCTGTGGTCTGACAGAGCGAGGGTGGGCCTGGTCCCTTGGTTCAGCTCATTCGACAAGGGGGAATTCAGCGTGGGGGGAAGGACTCCCTGTGCCCTGTCCTTGGGGAGCTCCTCGTCGGCGACAGCCCCCTCCAGGGACTCATACCACTGGCACTGGAAGTCCCTCTTCCAGGCCTCCAGGTTGCCAGGGTCCAGCTGGCCTGTGGCCTGCACCCCCTCCACCTTCCCCTGCGTCATCACGAAGTTGGAGGGCGGCAAGTGCAGGTAGGCGGAGCTCTCGGGTTTGCGGCGCACGCAGCGGCCACGCCCCTGGCACAGGGAGATGCCGCACAGGCGGGTGGCCGTGGTCACGTTGACGGCGTAAAGGCCCAGGACCTCACGCACAAACGCGGCCAGCTCTGAGCAGGCTCTCTGGGGGCAGACAGAGGTGAAATGGTTGTCATTCACAGACCTCGGACCCAGTTACAATTGTCTGACTGACTGACTGTATGGTACATTGAAGAGGCGTGTACTGTACCTGAGTCCTTGTAGAGAAGACACCTTGATCTTTCTCCCAGAGGACAACCCCTGCTGCCCCCATGGCAGCACTCTCACCAATGGTGTTGACCAGGTCCACCTAATGGAACATCACTCAGTTATACACTGGTTACAGATCCAGCAGACTAAGAGAAACCACTTTCAAAAACATGGTAACGTCTACTTCCACCCAACACTATCTCTCACCTCAGACAGGAAAGTATTGGTCGATGTATAGACACTCCTGACCAATGGGAACACAGGAAGGTCGTAGGCGGTCCCAGCCAAGCTTGCCACTCTCAGTGCCTCTCGGATCTGATTGGACGTGTACAGTCTGGCCCCTGAGGTCCCACCCTGCAGCTTCTCTAGTGTGAGGGCGGGGTAGAGAGCAGAGCAGCATTTCCACAGCCACAGCAGCTCGTCATTCAACGCCATCTCGGCGGCGGGACAGCGACCCGTGTAATTGGACAGCGACTGGGCGGGGCCGGAGTTGTAGCAGTTGGGGTATGGGGTCACGCCCCACAGAGCCTTGGGGCGGAGCCTCCTCACCTCCCACAGCGTCTCCATGAGGATGGACTGGGACGCTGCCTCAAAGTCCACCTGGGGAACGGGATGACATCATCATTATGAGACAACTGTGATGTTGAATAGCATTTGTTACATCTGTTTCTCCTATTACTCTAAACTGCCATGGATGAGGATCTTACCTGAGACCACTTCTCCACCTCCTCCGTGGTCCAGTCAGGGAAGAAGGTCCTCAGCAGAGCCCTGGAGCCCTCCAGGTAGATGCCCTGTTTCTCACGGTTCCTTCCCCACTGCGGGGACCACTGGCCCCAACGCAGTACTCCCAGGCCCTGGTAACCTATTGATGGTAGCGCTGCCGCCAGGTCCTCTCCTGTCTTCTGGAGGTGTCCATCCAGTCTGGTGTGTTGGGGAAGGCCTCCGTTCACCGGCTGGTCCTGGTTAGTGTAATAGGGGTACTTCCCCAGAGTGTCCTCATAAAACATGGACACGCGGCCCTCTCTCTCCATCCCAAAGGCTCCTGGGTCAGGTCGCCCAGGACACGCCTTGTTGGGGATTCCCCATAGTACTAGAAAAGGCTGCCCTGGTGACAGAGGGGTGCGTGCCGGCTGTGGGGGACCACCAAGGCAGGGGGATGTAAGGAGCATCAATCCCTGGAGGAGGAGTGGTAGTAGGGCCCTGTGTGGCCCAGCTCTGAGCCCGGCCCGGAGCTCCAGCTCAGTCCACGCCATGGAGTTGCCTGCCACCTCTGTGTATCACCACGCCTCAAGGCCCTCACAACCAACCATAGCCCTGGGAACACAACAAGGCACCCTCAGCTGTCTACATGCCAACACTGATGTTACATACCTGTTATCACATTAGAACATTGCATACCTGTTATCACATTAGAACATTGCATACCTGTTATCACATTAGAACATTGCATACCTGTTATCACGTTATAACAATGTATACCTGTAATCACATTATAACATTGCATACCTGTTATCACGTTATAACATTGCATACCTGTTATCACATTAGAACATCGCATACCTGTTATCACATTATAACATTGCATACCTGTTATCACATTAGAACATTGCATACCTGTCACTGAATCATTGTCAACAATAAAAATGAATCACAAGTCAACAAACAAATCATATTACCAGGCTGCGCAACGACAGCAAGGCTGGCCCTTGGATGTACACAGAGATACTGTAGACTTCATCACTACTAGTATTTGTGAGAGGTATTGACATGTTGAAATCACCAAGCTGTCTGTTTAAACTACTGACGAACAGCTTGGACACCCATGCATACTCCACAAGACATGCCCCCAGAGGTCTCTTCACAGTCCCCAAGTCCAGAACAGACTTTGGGAGGCACACAGTACTACATAGAGCCATGACTACATGGAACTCTATTCCACATCAAGTAACTGATGCAAGCAGTAAAATTAGATTTGAATAAATAGAAATTGACTGACGGGGGACTGTGAAGCAACACAAACATAGGCACAGACACATGCATACACACACATGGTAGCATACGCACTATACACAAGGATTTAGTACTGTAGATATGTGGTAGTGGTGGAGTAGGGGCCTGAGGGCACACAGTGTGTTGTGAAATCTGTGAATGTATTGTAACGTTTTTAAAATGATATAAACGGCCTTAATTTTGCTGGACCTCAGAAAGAGCAAGGCAGCAGCTAATCTGTAAAAAGAAAAACACAAATACAAATCCCTAGTCAGCCCCATGTCGCCGCCAGACATTCTCATTGACTCGTGTGATTCTTTTGCAAACTTATTTGTCCTTCCAAGAGTAGGCCTAAAACAACAAAAGAAGAGGCGATTGGCTGGGTGAATGAGGCGTGTGTGTGCGTCAGTGGCATCGCCATTAGAGGAGACTAGACGGGAGGAACAGAATGCCTCAAAAAGGTCATTAACAGGAGTTAATTGGATTCATTAGTGCCGCCCATGTTGGCCATCAGGATCTCTAAGACGCTCTGCAAGGATTCTCAGCAATTACTCTGTAGCGTAGCAGAGGGAGCCATGCCAAAACCAACGAGAAAAACCAACACTACACTACCCTTATTGATCCCAATTGTTACAGCCCTGTGAAAAACAGAGAATCCATAGGACCGTAAAATTGTAAATGTGTCCTTTTTTTGGGGTGAAACTCTAATCCTTGAGCAGTAATCTGCTTTTGTTTGTTTTACTGATCAGGCGTGAAGGGGAGGGGACACCACAAAGCATGTGAACATGTAGGATTCTGTGTAAAACGGATTAACTACCATGGTTTTAGAAAATCAGTTAACCAATATCGTGGATAAGAACCCATTGGGCTGTGCTTTCATATATACACTAAGTGTACAGGACATTAGGAACGCCTGCTTTTTCCATGACATAGACTGACCAGGTGAATCCAGGAGAAAGCTAGGATCCCTTATTGATGTCACGTGTTAAACCCACTTCAATCAGTGTAGATGAAGGGGAGGAGACAGGTTAACCTCTAAAAGTCTAAGCCTTTGGGGGGATAAGGTCTTGAAGTGTCTTTCCTATAACTGGGAGATATAAGTAATCTAAGGAAATGTTTTTGTTTTTTGGACACATATTTAACCCAAAACGAGCTCTATACTTCCATTAATTAAAAAAAAACCAGTACCAGATACCTTCAGACGAGTCCTGTGACACTGGTGGGGGTGTAGCATCTCGTCTTTCAATGCTGGGGACATATTAGTTTGTAGCCCAAACGGTTCGGACTCCACAGACAGAAGTTCCTAATGTTTTGTACACTCAGTGTGTATATTTGTCCCAGCTATGTGGTCGAAAAATAAGGTACCTGTTATTTTGACACATTCAATTCACCCTAATCCAAGTCACTCCCTGCCTTGAGAAAAAGGACTGGAGTACCACAGTGCCAAACATAGACCCTTAGGAATCCCCCTCTAAACTTGGCAAAATATACATTGATTCGGGATGCCTTATTGTTGCGGCAAAAACGTATCCTGCTCTTTTTGTGGAACTGCAACGTGGGAGAGCCAATGTCTCATCCTTCCCAGAGTTTGTCTGAAAGGCTAAAAGACGCTGTAGAGTGCATGATACGTGCATTCTTTAAGTGTTGCTAAGCTCTGTATAGCACAGTAAGAGCAGAAGACCCACATGCAGAGAGAGCACCACCATCAGCTGGAGACACCATACCACTACATCTCCATTACCACTCCATAGTAATGATGGAGCTAGTGGCATCAGAGGTGGCTTAGGCTCCCTGGCTCCACTGTCTGACAGAAGGTCAGAGGTCTTAGGCTGCAGGTCAGAAGGTCACTCACCTCTGATTTGCTGGTCCGGACAGACGGACACTCCCTGGAATCACCTGATGCTAGCTAGCTAGCGAAGCTCTGCCGGACTGGGGGGAGCAGCGCTGGTCAGGACTAACAGGACGTCAACCGCTCCCAGGTTCTTCAAGGTGGTCAAGGAGAAGATGCGTCTGGTGTATGTGGTATCCAGGTAGGCTTCCCCACAGACCGGTGTCCTCACGCCCCAGGAAGCTTCAACCCCAAGGCATGTACTGTTCTGGCAGCAGGAGGAAGCCAGGGAGTCAGTCAGGTTAGTGTCTGACCAGGGAGACATGGGTGGACAGGTGGTGTGGTGAACTGTAAGTGGGGAGACCCGCGGTAGACAGCCATCCAGCCGGAGAAAGAGCCAGTGTGGAGCAGGGAAAGGAGGGAGAGCCAGAGTAAGTGACAGGAGGCAGGTTGAAGCAATTTCACCTTCACCAGGGTAATCTGGCTGTAAGCAGGGTCAGTGCCGACCACAACACTCGAATGACCGCCCGTCCTGACCATAATCCCATAATCCAATGGGAGGACTGCCCCGACGCTTTCCTATTTGCACGGACGGAGCAGCTCACATCTCTCTCTCCTTCTCCACTGATATATATACACTGCTCAAAAAAATAAAGGGAACACTTAAACAACACAATGTAACTCCAAGTCAATCACACTTCTGTGAAATCAAACTGTCCACTTAGGAAGCAACACTGATTGACAATAAATGTCACATGATGTTGTGCAAATGGAATAGACAACAGGTGGAAATTATAGGAAATTAGCAAGACACCCCCAATAAAGGAGTGGTTCTGCAGGTGGGGACCACAGACCATTTCTCAGTTCCTATGCTTCCTGGCTGATGTTTTGGTCACTTTTGAATGCTGGCAGTGCTTTCACTCTAGTGGTAGCATGAGACGGAGTCTACAACCCACACAAGTGGCTCAGGTAGTGCAGCTCATCCAGGATGGCACATCAATGAGAGCTGTGGTAAGAAGGTTTGCTGTGTCTGTCAGCGTAGTGTCCAGAGCATGGAGGTGCTACCAGGAGACAGGCCAGTACATCAGGAGACGTGGAGGAGGCCGTAGGAGGGAAACAACCCAGCAGCAGGACCGCTACCTCCACCTTTGTGCAAGGAGAAGCACTGCCAGAGCCCTGCAAAATGACCTCCAGCAGGCCACAAATGTGTATGTGTCTGCTCAAACGGTCAGAAACAGACTCCATGAGGGTGGTATGAGGGCCCGATGTCCACAGGTGGGGGTTGTGCCTACAGCCCAACACTGTGCAGGACGTTTGGCATTTGCCAGAGAACACCAAGATTGGCAAATTCGCTACTGGCGCCCTGTGCTCTTCACAGATGAAAGCAGGTTCACACTGAGCACGTGACAGAGTCTGGAGACGCCGTGGAGAATGTTCTGCTACCTGCAACATCCTCCAGCGTGACCGGTTTGGCGGTGGGTCAGTCATGGTGTGGGGTGGCATTTCTTTGGGGGGCCGCACAGCCCTCCATGTGCTCGCCAGAGATTGCCTGACTGCCATTAGGTACCGAGATGAGATCCTCAGACCCCTTGTGAGACCATATGCTGGTGCGGTTGGCCCTGGGTTCCTCCTAATGCAATGCTAGACCTCATGTGGCTGGAGTGTGTCAGCAGTTCCTGCAAGAGGAAGGCATTTATGCTATGGACTGGCTCACCTGTTCCCCAGACCTGAATCCAATTGAGCACATCTGGGACATCATGTCTCGCTCCATCCACCAACGCCACATTGCACCACAGACTGTCCAGGAGTTGGCGGATGCTTTAGTCCAGGTCTGGGAGGAGATCCCTCAGGAGACCATCCGCCACCTCATCAGGAGCATGCCCAGGCGTTGTAGGGAGGTCATACAGGCACGTGGAGGCCACAAACACTACTGAGCCTCATTTTGACTTGTTTTAAGGACATTACATCAAAGTTGGATCAGCATGTAGTGGGGTTTTCCACTTTAATTTTGAGTGTGACTCCAAATCCAGACCTCCATGGGTTGATAAATTTGATTTCCATTGATCATTTTTGTGTGATTTTGTTGTCAGTACATTCAACTATGTGAAGAAAAAAGTATTTAATAAGAATATTTCATTCATTCAGATCTAGGATGTGTTATTTTAGTGTTCCCTTTATTTTTTGGAGCAGTGTATTTACTTTTTGCCTTTTTCCATTCCTCTTCTCTTTCCTCCTTTCTCTATGCTCTTCACCAGTATTAATTGTTCCCTAGTCAGCAGCTAGCTCTGTATTTTGTTTTCCATCTTTCAATCTGTTCCACAATTCCATTGTTCTATTTGGGCTTAAACATCAGCATAAAATCTCAAAGGTGACTGCCGCTCTTTCAATCGCTTTGGTGCAATTTTCACAAGTATGGCGGTCCATTTTCACAACGCTTAGTTCAAAGCTCACAACGGATCATCAAAAGGGCTGTTGTTTCAAAACTCTACGCACATTTTCAGTTGACTAAGTACAACACACATAGTCACTTTTCATCTAGAAATCAGTGTTTCCATCTATAAAATACATTGTTTCACATTGCGATACATGTTCATAGAAAGTCATTGCTTTTCACAATGTAATGCTCACATTACTTTTGAGATGATTGTTTTGAGTTAAAAATGGACCACGCGTTTGTCAAAATTACACCAAAGTGATTGCAAAAAGTGTCATGGCTACGATTGGGTTTGTCTGTCTGTGGGTGTTTATTTGCGTGTGTCCATTAGTCCAAGTGCGGATTGGCAGATAAGATATTCCTGGCTGGTTGAGAGACCTGAGATTATGAGGGAGAGGGATCTGAGGTGAATCCTGTTCTCTGAGGCTCGTCACCATGGAAACAGATCGGCTGGGGTGGGTGACCTATATGACAGGTGGTAGTGGCCAGTGGCGTAAAATACTTAAGTGAAAATACTTTCAAGTACTACTTAAATCGTTTTTTGGGGGGTATCTGTACTTTACTTTACTATTTATATTTTTTGACAACATTTACTTTTACTTCACTACGTTCCTTTGGAAAATCATGTACTTGTTACTCTAAACATTTCCCCTGACACCCAGAAGTACTCGTTACATTTTGAATGCTTAGCAGGACAGGGAAATGGTCAAATTCACACAGATGAGACATCTTAGCTTTTTTTTACTCAAGTATGACAATTGGGTTTCCACAACTGGTGGTGTGGCAGATGATTTTAGGACAAGGCACTGGTAATCGGCTCGGGTGGTGGCAGGTCGCAGGTCCGGTGGTGGTGCTACGCCTTCAGGATGACACACAGCTGGAGGCCATGCTTCTATAGTTGTATAAGGTGATGGTTAGGCAGATATAATAGGAGATTAGGACCCCTTTTACATTGTTTCATAGGATATACATGTTGCAGAACATATCCTGCGAGACGAGTGTTTGTGCATTTCTGTTCACGGTTACAGCTCCAGCAACCTTGGGTTGGTGGTTTGCCGGTTGGGTTAGGTCAGGTTGGTGGATGGTTTAGGTGTTGGTTTTACTTCGACTGACCAAGCTTGCTGCGGTTGTATCCCATCGAGTAAAGCGCGAGTAAAGATACTGTGCTCCTCTCAAGTAGTGTGTGTTTTACTCACGTTGAGATTCAATTCCATTTACATGTATTATTGTCCCCAAAGACCAATTCAAACATCAAAACGAGCACAGAATCACATGTAAACAGCAAAACGTTGAGGTGATCATGTTCGTTGGTCAAATCTTCTCAGCCATGCTCTCAGTGATGCTGTGACGGCCCCCTCTTGTGGCCACGCTACCACTGAGCTCCCTGTGTACACCCCCCCCACCCACCCACCCACCCACCCACCCGCCAATAGCATTCGAGTTCAGCTGACATTGAAAACTGGACTAAGAGGAGAATTGTTTTCAAGTTACATCTATTGTGCTGTGTTCTACATGACTCCATCCTGTAGGAATGTGAACCAAATGGAGGAAAAATGACGTGCAAAATAACAATAGTTTGAACACTATTATAGCTCTTAGAAGTTCAGTGTGTTTGAAAATCCCACATCTAATAGTCACAAATGTGGACCCATGGACATTGACACTGGGAGCTCTGTGAGATTGTACAATTTGAGGGAAACAATTGATTTCCCCACTAAATGACGGTACTGAAGATATATTGCGGCTACCTCCCAATTTCCCGAGACCACAGTAGAGGCCTGATAAGTGAAAACGGTTTCCAATCCTTTAAATGATAAAGGGAAAGAAGTCCATGAAATAGTACTAGGTCAAAGTCAATGCCCAACTGTGAATTAACCTGGCGGATACCTAAGTCCTCCTAACATCACAGTCTGGAAAGGCTCCTTGATGTTGTTTGCATGCTGTCCATAATGATGGAGGCTGTGCTTTATATCCGGTTGGTTCTCCTCTGTGCCTTTCTCACTCAAACACCCACATGGACAGCCACACACAGCCCCCTTCCAGTACAACTGTCAGAACAACGAGAGGTCTCAGGGGGGATGCTTGAGACAATCAATCAAAACGCTTGCACAATTTATGTGCGAATACTACATTTTACAACAGGCTCCTGTCCAGACCAGTGTGTCAGAGCTCTTCTTGCGATATGAGTCAAGTGGATCGCGTCAGCCAGGCTAACTGTGAACGCCCTCCTGTGATCAATGTTTCGGGAGCAATGCCTACTTCACTGTTTTTCCCACAGATCAGTCCCACTGAGAGTGCTTGCTAGGTGCACATGCCCAGTGAGGCATAGAGAACTGTGGAGCCGGGGTATGTCAGCCAAGGTCGGGCTGCTTGGCCTGTGACCTGCTAGCCGGTGGTGGGGGCCTTCCGTGCTCTGGAGCTGATTGGAGTTGGCAGACCGGACAGCCCCTCAGAAGAACTGGGCTTTGGGCCACAGCTGCAGGCAGTCTCCCTGATGCCCAGAGACAGAACACCTCACACACCCTGCCCCCCACCCCCCACCCCTCCTGCCCAAAGCCCTTCCCCCACACAAAACTCCTCAAGTCTTTGAACTGGACCGCTAATCCTCAGCACTCTTCAGGTGGCTCATTCCCATGGAAGCAGGAGTGGGTGGAGTGGAGATTGGTGTAGGGAGGGGAGGAGGTTCACGGTCCAGAAGGAGGTGGGGGTGAAGAGGGGCACTGTCAGGGAGGTTGGGCCTGTTAGGGAACCAGAGGACAACGGGGGTGGTTGGACATGGCATGAAACTGGAAAAGGGTCCCACAAAGAGAGAGAGAGTGACACATGGACCGGGACAATGCTGCTCTGGATTGAGGGAGAGCAGGAAGAGGTGGGGAGGGGCGGGGACAAGCCAAGCCAGGTCAGTCTGCTTTGATCTCTGTCTTATTTCAAAAAGGATAAATGGAATTAGAGGAGCAGGACGGAGCTGAAGGAGAGGCGGGGGGAGGGAGAACCTGGATCCTCTGCTCTTGGGTGGAGGAGCAGGGGAGATAGAAGGAGTTGGGGTAAGGGGATGGTGTGTTTCTAAGTGCACCAGCCGTGTCAGAGCAAGGAAGGGTAGGGGGAAAGCGTGTCCCAGGAATTTACAAATGAAAAGACAAGGTTTATCTTTTAATGCGATTAAATTTTTCCATTTCACTGCTCTACTAGCAGACAGTTCAGCTCTTTAAGTGCAGCAAGCTGCGGAACGATGTCTTAAAGGGGAGCTGGCGGGGGGCACAGAGACAGAGTGGAGGGAGGGAGGGAGGGAGGGCGGGGGAGGGCGGGCGGGCGGCCTACACATCTGAGAAAGAGAGCAGCAACGACAGGCATATAGGCAGTGGGCACAGCGCTGTAGCTACTGTACACGGTGGATGATTCTAAGAATAGTATTCCACATCCTGTCTTATTCCAACAAGTAGCATCACCAAACTTTTAAAGATGGAGGGCAAAGTACAGCTCTGACATATCAGGCTGTTCAAATCTAGAGCAGGTCATAAAGCAGGGCATATGTGCTCGCCGTCTAAGGGATTTGACACCATTTTGACTGTTTGAAAGCTTTCAGAATATGACTTTTCTCATCACAAACAGGTGAACGTGATTGGTTCAAAACAAGATTGAACGTAGCCTCTTCAACCAGAGTGACAAAAACAATCTTGAGAGCCTCTCAGAAACAGCGTCCATGCTTAAAGTGGATAGCTGGCCTCTTTCCCTGGCCTCAGTTCCTGGACTGGGACTCCGAGTTCTGGCACGGACGTCTGTGTTACCAGGTCCTGTCTGGCAGTGTGACTGCCAGCTTCTGAAGCTGACAGCGTTGTTGAAAGTGGGGCAGTCGGAGCTGAGATGTAGAGATGGTACATGGACATAGACAGATATCAATTATCACTGCCCTGCGAATGCAGTGGCTTTTGTTTCTCTCACTGGAAAATGTGTGAAAGTACCCACATGATGTCCGTGTACAAATGCTTTTCACCACCTGCATACCACAACAAGCATTCAAAGCTTTACGGATACGTTCTGTATGGCTCCCATGATTGAAAGGGGACATTCGTAATTGAAAACTTAGGGGGACATTCATGGTAGGGATCATCTATAGGGAGTCCCAGCAGCAACCTTTGAACTGAACCATGTCAAAAGGTCAAAGGGAGGGTTTGAGGAGTCGTGTGGCAGTTGGGGTCAAGGTCAGGTGCAGGGGCTGTTCTATGGGCCAGGGTGGAGAGCTACAGCTCATTTAGGCTCAGTGGGTGGGTCAGAAGGCCTATAGGAGGTTCATAAGGCCATTGTAAGGGGGTCAGAGACGGGAACAGGGATACAAGGTCACTGGTTGTGTATACATGTTAGGACTAGAGGGTCTGTAGACATAGATTTGATGATCCATGACAAATGTGTGTTTGTGTTTGTGTGTGAGGGCGGGGGTATGTGTGTTTGTGTGCGAGGGCGGGCTGGCGGGCGTGTGTGTGTTTGTGTGTGAGGGCAGGGGTGTGTGTGTTTGTGTGTGAGGGCGGGCGGGCGGGCGGGCGGGCGGGCGGGGGTGTGTGTGTTTGTGTGTGAGGGCGGGCGGGGGTGTGTGTATGTTTGTGTGTGAGGGCAGGGGTGTGTGTGTTTGTGTGTGAGGGTGGGCGGGGGGTGTGTGTTTCTGTGTAAGTTTAACCATCTGAATCATGCTTGACTCTGAATGTGATGGAAATGCAGTGGGGAAAGTGACTAAATGTTCTTGCTTGAACTTCACATTTTGTGCTTGAGTGAGCGTGTCTGTTCAGTGGCCTAGGAAGCAGGAACGAGTCTCTGTGTGTGTGTGTGTGTGTGTGTGTGTGTGTGTGTGTGTGTGTGTGTGTGTGTGTGTGTGTGTCTGCGTTTCTGGTGGGAGGGAAGATGAACTGTCAATGGGAGGTGATGCTGACATCCTGCTATTTGGAACAAGCATCAGGGGCACAGTAAGTGAACTGAACGGGAGTACGCGCGCACACACACACACACACACACACACACACACACACACACACACACAGGAATATCATTTTCAGGGTTCACCCTGTCAACCTGCTTCACCCTGCTCCCCCTCCCTTCAGTGTGGGATGGCACCAGCGGTGTGGCAGTTGTCACCCCCCCCCACAGAGGTGCAGACATTCACAACCCTCTCCAACTGTACCAGTGGGGTCCTCCTCTCATTATCCCCCTCTGTGTGCAAACACATTCCTGTAGCCGCTGACCCGCGCTCGCCGGGTTACCATAGCGACCATTGCCTCTCCATAGCGACCGTTACTTCCCTAAAGCACACACAGCTCGGGGCCTCGTCTCCAGGTGACCTGTTTAGCCTCTCCTTCTCCACTCCTCCACTAACTACCTCTGTCGTTCACACTCTCTTCTCTCCTTTTCTTTTCACACCCTCTCTGTCTATTATTTGCCCTGTTCATCTGTGGTTGGTGAGGTCCACAGATTTTTGAATTTCCTCAATCTGTGGTTTTACAACACCTTAAACAAAATAGCAATTGGAAATCAACTCTCTCCAATTGGTTGCCGTGAACTAATTCCATTCACAATCAAAACCATTTTCATTACACAACTAAGCATAATAATAACTTGACATGACTGGACACTACAGGTCATTGAATATGATCTAATGATGAGATCAGATGTTCATCCACACTCAGGCTCCAGCATTTCCCGGGAGCCTCTCGTCTCATAGGCGAACAAGGCTTCGGGTCTCTGGGTGGTCACAGGTAGAGAAAGGCCTTGTAATGTACACCTCATTAGGCACTCTCCCCTGTTCTTTCTCCCTATTCACCAACAAACTACAACGGTCCAAACACACCAAGACAGTCGTGAAGAGGGCACCACAAAGCCTATTCCCCCTCAGGAAACTAAAAAGATTTGGCATGGGTCCTCAGATCCTCAAAAGGTTCTACAGCAGCAACATCGAGAGCATCCTGACCGGTTGTGTCACTGCCTGGTACGGCAACTGCTCGGCCTCTGACCGCAAGGCGCTACAGAGGGAAGTACGAACGGCCCTGTACATCGCTGGGGCCAAGCTGCCTGCCATCCAGGACCTCTACACCAGGCGGTGTCAGAGGAAGTCCCTAAAAATTGTCAAAAACCCCAGCCACCTCAGTCATAGACTGTTCTCTCTACTAAGTCCAGGACAAAAAGGCTTCTCAACAGTTTTTACCCCCAAGCCATAAGACTCCTGAACAGGTAATAAAATGGCTACCCGGACTATTTGTAACGGTTTTCCTCCTCTTCTGAGGAAGAGTAGGAAGGATCGGACCAATATGCAGCGTGGTAAGTGTTATTAAACTGAACTGAACACTACAATACAAAGTAAACCAAAAAGAACAACCGAAACCGTTCCGTCTGGTAACTAATACAATGACAGAAAACAACTACCCACAATTCATAGTGGGAAAACAGGCTGCCTAAGTATGGTTCTCAATCAGAGACAACGATAAACAGCTGCCTCTGATTGGGAACCATACCAGGCCAAACACAGAAATACAAAACCATAGAACAACACATAGAATGCCCACCCCAACTCACACCCTGACCAAACTAAAATAGAGACATAAAAAAGGAACTAAGGTCAGGACGTGACACTATTTGCATTGTGTGCCCCCCTTTTTTTTAACCCCTCTTTTACGCTATCATAAATGCACTATGCACTTTAACTATACTCACTTTAGTCACTTTAACTATACTATACTCAATTGGCCCGACCAACCAGTGCCCCCGCACATTGGCTAACTGGGCTATCTGCATTGTGTCCCACCCACCACCCGCCAACCTATGTTTTACGCTACTGCTACTCTCTGTTTATCATATATGCATAGTCATTTTAACTATACATTCATGTACATACTACGTCAATCAGCCCAACTAACCGGTGCCTGTATATAGCCTTGCAACTGTTATAGCCTCACTACTGTATATAGCCTCACTACTGTATATAGCCTCACTACTGTATATAGCCTCACTACTGTTATAGCCTCACTACTGTATATAGCCTCACTACTGTATATAGCCTCACTACTGTATATAGCCTCACTACTGTATATAGCCTTCACTACTGTATATAGCCTCACTACTGTATATAGCCTCACTACTGTATATAGCCTCACTACTGTTATAGCCTCACTACTGTATATAGCCTCACTACTGTATATAGCCTCACTACTGTATATAGCCTCACTACTGTATATAGCCTTCACTACTGTATATAGCCTCACTACTGTATATAGCCTTCACTACTGTATATAGCCTCACTACTGTATATAGCCTTGCAACTGTTATAGCCTCACTACTGTATATAGCCTCACTACTGTATATAGTCTCACTACTGTATATAGCCTCACTACTGTATATAGCCTTCACTACTGTATATAGCCTCACTACTGTATATAGCCTTCACTACTGTATATAGCCTCACTACTGTATATAGCCTCTCTACTGTATATAGCCTCACTACTGTTATAACCTCTCTACTGTATATAGCCTCACTACTGTATATAGCCTCACTACTGTATATAGCCTCACTACTGTATATAGCCTCACTACTGTTATAACCTCTCTACTGTATATAGCCTCACTACTGTATATAGCCTCACTACTGTATATAGCCTCACTACTGTATATAGCCTCTCTACTGTATATAGCCTCACTACTGTTATAACCTCTCTACTGTATATAGCCTCACTACTGTATATAGCCTCACTACTGTATATAGCCTCACTACTGTATATAGCCTCTCTACTGTATATAGCCTCACTACTGTATATAGCCTCACTACT